>NW_016690210.1:4722116-4905734 GCF_001604755.1 Lepidothrix coronata | reverse complement strand
ACTCACTCACATGTGCACATACACTGCTGCCTTTACAGTTGATATCAAGGGGTGTAATGGCACAGTAAGCAGAGAACTGTACCAAATTTCCCTGATATATGGAATGCATTCTCAATATATGAAGTATATATTGCAATAGGATCGTTGCCTATTTTTTTTTTTTTTTTTTTTTAGATTTTTGTATTTTGCAAAAGCATTTCTTTTTTCTCTGTCCATTTTAAAATCTTCTCTGGCATTAGGCAAAATATTTCCCTTATTAATGCCCACCAGTAGTTTGCTGCAGATTCTCTGTGTGTGTCCTGGATTTTCCCCCAAATCATCACAGACTCTTATTCCGAATGTGCTTGTCTACCTGTAGGAATTCTCTCCTAGGCTACCACAACCTTCTTGTGGGCATGACTTGGTGGAGCAGCTGTCCCTCGGCACTTTAGAGTCATCCCTTTAATCTGAGGTTACAGGCCACTTTCAAGTGCTAGTGGACAGAGTGCAGGCGAGACTGTCAGAGGTGCCAGCTGAATGCAGAGCAGTCACATGGATATCACCTCTGGCTGATAACAGCAGAGGAAAAAAATGCCTTTACTCACTGTAAAGACCGTGGCAAGGCTTGCCCAACTCACCCACAGTCCTGAAATCAAATGAAGAAAAGGAAAGACTTGCAACTCTCTCTCCTTGCTATTTATAAAACTGTCTCTATCACACTCCAAGACTCCATGTTCCATTTCTGATAGATATGCAAAAACCTGCAAAGGGTAACTTTGACCGGCACCCAAGCTAACAGAGGACCATACCTGGGACATCCTGGGGCTTATGCCCTTGATATTGGCACATCAGAGTACGTGACATCAGGGAATATCCTACCAGCAGCTTCCCAACGTTACTGGAAAGGCTTTTGTGGAAGAATATATCTTTTTAGGGAGTGTGTCACTGATAGACAGTGGTGACACTGTCATTCTTAAGGAAGTGACAGTGTTCCTACCTCAACAGCATGTTCACCTTGGTATATGTGTTCCGACTTTTAAGTTTAAAAAAGCATCTTAAAGAAATTCTCCTCGGTGTATAACTGATATTGGCACATCAAGGACACAATTAACATTCTGCTCACGTGGATGGGAAATGTTAAAAAATAACCATCCAGCTTGTTCCTAGTATTTTTTATTTATCATTCACCAAATGTACACTCTTATACTTGCCTAAATACAGTATGGTTTTTAGATTGTTTTCAAAGTGGGATTTTTTTCTCCATTGGTATATCCCAATTTACATTCTGGTGGACTATGACCAAATTTAACAGGCATCTCCTGGGAGGATGATGATGCCATTGTCGGTATGTACTTCATTCATGAAAGCAGCAGTCTCAGGTCTCAGGGACAGCCCTCTCTCTGCCGTTAAACAAGTGGCTTGGGAAAGTCACCACACAAGGCAAGTCACTTAGTAGCACACCTTTAACATTTGAAGTTACAGAGTAGTGTTCAACTTCTTTGTCAAAAGCTGTCTCTGATCTTCAGGACAGCATGTGAAAGGGCTTACAAGGCAAAAGCAAGAAGCAATTCTACTCCTTGTAGTTTGCAGGCAGATACTTGTCACTTGTAAAAAAAAACATCCTCCTGCTACAGGAAATCTGTCCCAGGAATCTAAGAACAAGCAAATCCTTGAGCTATAGAGGCTCGGAAATGTAGGGAATATGTTTGCCCTCTTCTAAACTCTTGTAGGCATCTGGGTTTGGCCGTTATTGAAGAAAGGGGTGATGGACTAGGTTGGCTGTAGGTCTAACTGAGTGGAATATTTGTTATTAGAGGAGGTGATATTTGTTAATATTATGATATATGGTATTATATATTAGGCAATATTATTGTTATTAGAAGTGGTTAATGCCTGAAAGAACCAGGTGATCAGGAAACCATTTTTCATGCATTCTTTTTGCCTCCATTGGCTTCAGCTGAGATGATGGGTCTCAGATCAGAATCGAGCCAAGGGCTGAGCAGTGTTTTTCCAGTACAAGCAAGAATTTTCTGTTCCTTTTTCAAGTTGTATGAGTCCCCTGAACAGCCTCTGTAACCTGTTTCCCCACTGAAAAACACGTATAAACCACACACTGGGGATGACATATTCTGTCGTGGTCCAGGGGCGGCAGATGGAAATGAAAGCTGGTTAAGTAAACAATTAGGAGAAGGTGCTTGTCATATAACAAACAGGAGTGACTCATGCAATGTCCCCTTCCCCCTCCAGTCACTACATGAATCACCTCACCTGTGTCCAAGGAAAGGTCAATTCGGTTTCTCAGTTCTTGGAAGTGTTTTCAATTTAAAAGTACTGCAGGATCACGACAGTCTTTAGTGTGAAGAGTTGTACGAGCTCTTATTCGGTTTTAGCATGGGACTACAGTACAATTCCTTTAGAACCCTCTCTCAAATACGCTCAGTGTGATAAACATACATCTTGACTACCTCTCACTGCCAACGCAGACTTTCCTCTTCCAAACCCCTTTAGTGCTCTCTCTTGCTCTACCTTGTTATTTTTAATTGTTCGGCCTAGAAATAAAGAGCGAGGGGATGGAGGAAACTATACTCTTGCTGGAGGAAGAAGCACAAACTCATTTTAAGAGGGTCAAGGAACTGGGATTAATAAAGAATTATTCTTCGTGATATTAGCTGCAAACCCATCCCAATTAGGCTAAGAGGGAAATTCACTCTTTTTTTACTTCCTCACATTTGGGCTCTACTGGCCTCTTCTCTCTATCATTCAGAACTTAAGGGGAGAATAAGTGCTGCTCTGGAAAACTTCAACTTGTCAGAAGTGACACAGTGTTGGTACCAGGAAGGCTTCCTTCATCCCATCATCTGGCTTTTCCATGAGTCTCCTCCTGCTCCCTGTCGCATCTGTTTCCACACTACATGCTTCTTACCAGGGACAGGAAGACTTCAGCAAGAAATTAATCCTAGTATGGATATCTTTCAAGGCACATTTCTCTCATTCTCACTTTGGCTTGATCTTCTGTTAACTGTCATGAGATAAAATCGGGCATCTTGACGTTTTTATTGTGTTTTCCACACAAGGTTGGGCTAACCTGTGTGGGGTTCCCGTATGTAACTCACCCAGCTAATTTATGTGGAAAACACTGACTCTCTTGCCCTAGCTTGGATGTGAGTTTGACTCAGGGTAAGAGCAAACCTAATTTCAAAATGAAGACAGGCTTTTTTCCCATCTGAAATAGTTTGTCTTCCTGCATAGATGTAACATAAAGTAACACATGTATCTTTCTGCTGTTTCATTTTCCTCTTTTCAATTGTACACTCAAAAAGCAGGGGGCGAATGGAAAAGAGATGTCCTGGCAAATCTGGTCACTGCCATTACTGTACCTGCCAAATGAATTAGGAGGCAGTGAACCTTTTAAAATAAGAAGTTTAGATTCTATACATAGGATTATACTTGATATTTTATAACAAAATCCACCTATTTCTGTCTGCATCTCATGCAAGACCGCACACATCCTGGAAAAATCAATTGAAGGGTTTCTGTGTTATGAAACATAGGCACTTTTTAAAAAATTATTGCACTCAGCTTAAGGCTATGCTTCTCTGTGACTGGCTAACCTGGATCTGTTATAACTCCATTACAACTCAGAATTCAACAGCATTAGCAGTTTTCATCACACTAAATTATTATTGGAAGTGCTTGTGCTGAGTCTGACTTCAAATATAACTAAAACAACCAGAAGGTAGCTTTTCCTATTGATTATTTAGCCTGAATAAAAATTAATAAGGATGTAATCTTCCATCTTTATGTTTAAAAACAATTAATTTTCTTGTTTGGAGGAGCCAGAAAGTGAGCTGTGGTGAATAAAGTGGAAAGAGCACTTTTGCTTACTGGACTATAGGCTTGAGGTTGAACAAAATTGTTGACAGCTTTACCAGAGAGGGTTTGAAGATGCCCATCAAAATGTCTGTACCCAGACTGGCCCTGCAGCATAGGAGCAGCAGAATGCACTGCCACAAGGGAGATCTGTCAAGTATTTATACCATGTTCATTGCCATGGTAACAGAAAGTCTTATGAAATGCAGACATTACACACAGAAGTGTTTGTGCTTTCCTGCCTCTCTCACACTCACTCTTTCCTTCCCCCCAAACACTGGGGCTTTTATGGTGAGCAGGCTCAGTGTCAGAGACCAACCTGCACTGATTCCCAGAACCTTGGAATTCCTGGGCCAGACTGGTCCAGTGCCTTTAGGACTGTACCCTTCAGCACTGGATCCTCCAGTCCTGCATCCACCCACCCATCACAGGTGCTCCTGAGCCCCTTGAGAGTACCTGATGACTTCAGTGTGTGGTAAGAAGTCCTTCAACAATATCTGTGGAGAAGGATCACCAAGACTTGACTCACAGTGTGCCTCCTGCCTCCCTGGGGAGCCACAGAGAGGGAGGCCCCAACCTCAGAGTTTGGTGATGGGCTGTTTGCCAGGTCTATGGAGCACAGGAGTCATGTCCTCACTCCTGTGCTCTGAGGAAACACTGATGTAACGCCGTGCTGCTCTCTGGGTCTTATAAGTGTTTTAGAGCATGGATGTGCCCATCCTATCCAGCTGAGAGTGGTTTCCAAACTCTGGACCAGCACGCACCTTGGATCCCCTGCTTGCTTACTGAAAACATTTCCTGTTTAAGTGGCCACATCCCAAAATCATTCAAGATAGGAGCTCTCCTTCCTGTGGTCACATCTGGCACTGACTGTGTGAATTTTAGGTAGGTATTAATCATGCTTTTGCACCTCCATACCTCACTGGCATGTTGTGCCACTTTTTTTTCCAACAATATCACTGCAGTGTGCCTGGGAGCTTATCAAATGAAGCCAATACCAATAGAAGTGTCCCAACTGACTTTAAAAGCAAATTAGTTATTTTCTGCTTCTACCTATATTAGAGATCCACCCTAAGATTTGGATAATTGGTAACCTCTGGCCCTCTTAACCCATGTCTATATAGTTTGCAAAGCTGAGTTTAACATGGTGCTTAAAGTTAATATGCTGACACAACCTAATTTTCTAAAGAAAAAGGCTGACTACAGGTCTTCAGAAATTCTTAGAAATGTTCTGCTCAGTTTTATGGCAGTCTGTTGTACTAGCCAAGAAAAATGCAAGGCCAGGTTTTGGGCATTTTGGAGTAGTTAGAGTCAGGAGTGCTGTGGAAGGAAACTGATGTTACCTCTTGCTTCCTGTGAACATCTTCTCCATGCTATAAAATATTTCTGTGACGGGTTTCAGTGAAATATACCTCACTCTCTTTGGCCAGATGAAGAATTTATAAATGGGAAGGAAATTAAGAATCCGGAAGACTCTGGAATTGGGAATTTTTGATGTCTAAAGCCAATGGAACAGTGCATTGCAATTACAGTATTTTGTTGCTTTTATGAATCTGTGAGACTGTTGGTTTAGAAAAGGTTGCATTGTTAACCTAGTATTTCTTTTGCTGTAGCTACACACTTAAGTAGGCCCAAAATTGCTACCTGGAGGTATGGTATTTTGTACACAGTATGATTTCTAATTGCTTGAATAATACTGGACAATGGAATAATTTCTTACTCCATGAGAGCTGTTTCTCACTGCTTGAGATATAATAACCTCTTGGGAATCACGGAGCTGCAAACTATAATGCATTTTTAGAGCAATTATAGAGCATTTTTGCTCAGTCTGTACTCTTAAAATGCTCAGCATTCACTAAAAAATGAATCAGGAGAAGCTGGTAAAGTAAGTTGCAGCAACTGAATGAGATGGCTCTTCAGAATTATATATAGAACCCTTTTTTAGACACCCACATCCCCTATATTAAAAACAGTGATTCAGAAAATCAGGCATCAGATTCCTGAACCAAAGTATTGTGTGTGATTTTTGCAGTCCACATTAAAAGAGATGCATTGTTTAGAAGAATGAAATGAACATTACAAGGCACTTTTGCAATAAAGCTGTTTTGTAGTGTAGTCTCTTTATCTGGATAAGATGATGCTATTTTTAATTTACCAGTTTAATTTGTTATATGCATCCATGCATTTATAAAAACAAATTTTCTTCTCAGAAATATGTATGAAATGATTCACCCATAAATGTACACAGTAATATTAAAAAAAAACCAAAACAGAATTGGCCTGAAGAGTAGCAAAGCAAAGTCACATATTCAATGCCTACAGCAAAGAACCTGGAGTTGGGAAGATATTGTGGTTCAACCTACCCATAAGTCAAGTATTTGGCATCCAAATCCAGAATCACCTTTTTGAAAAGTGATTCTTGCTCTCACTGTGCAGGACTGAAGGGCCTGACTGCAGCCCAAACTCCCTGCATCACTCTTCCAATCCTCCTTACAGGTGAGGGGCCACTGGAAACATTTTGGTTTGTTGGCCAAACCGCAGTGGGCAAATGCTGGTTACACTCCCTGGAGAGACAAATCCACTTTTTCACACCCACACAGAGTTGAGCTAAAGGACAGGTCCCTGAAATGATACCACCTACTCCCCTGGCACAGGACATCCCAAGGCCAGGCAGATGCCTTGAGACTTCAGTGCCAAGGACCCAGCTGGCATCAGGACGTGGGACAGGGGCAGCAGCTGCCCTGGCCCCATCTGCCATCAAGGTTTAGGATATAGTTCACAATAGGAGCTGTAATATTATTTCAAAAGCTGCAGCTTTTCTATATGAAGGTGTTCTTGCTTCTTACCAAGCAGTGGGACAGGTCAGAAGGCTCCTGTTGCAATAAACAACACATCCTAATAGAAGCCCCATCAGGACTTCTATCAGGACAGAAGCCCCACAGCCCCATTTCAGGAGCTGGGCTGCAACCAACCTTTGCACCAGGAGCCAAGGGGATTGTGTGTCCTTTCCCTGGAAGCTAAGGCAGTACCGAATGCAAGCTAATAACACATTTTGAAAGGTCATGTGCCCCAAAACAATTTTTATTGGTGTATACTGATGAACCTAAGTCTATTTTTGAGTAAAGTTCTTTGTGTTGTTGACCCACCTGCCTGGGAGTGTGAGCCCAGACTGCAGAGCTCCGAGCAGTCTGACAGCTCGGCACCGAGGGTGGCCACCCTGCTTTCCCAGATGGAGAAGATGCAGTGCAAGAGCTGCCAGCCCTGACAGCAGCTGCCCAGAGGGAGGCGAGAATTCCCCAGATGGATGGCTCCTTGCTCAAACCCTGCTCAAAAGCCACAAAAGAGAGGAACTACCTACTGCAGAAAGCCTCCTTCCCCACCAAAGAAAACAGCGTATGACCTTCTTGAATGCCCAGCTGAGTATTTAATTTGTGTCCTGAATTACACTCTACATGGAGCAGCACTGATGGTGGTTGTGCATGTTATATAGGCATGTAAGTATAGTGAAAACTGACTAACAAGTCAAAAAAAGATACACCCTAAATACTTCTTAGGCATTAGGGTTACCAAATGGGACTGAAGAACTGTAGCAGTATATTCCCTTCCTGGCTGATCTGCTTGAACAGATGTGGAGGAACTTTCTAAAATATCAGCCAGCGTTTCATCCACTGTTATCTATGGTCTTCTTCTGGACAGAATAAATAGTGGGAAGGGCTTTTCTGGATGGAAATTAAGGGTAGCTCTAGTAATTCAGAGAAACAACAAGCCATTATTTCCCTTCCAGTGTTAGCAAGGAAGAGAGGTCTGGCATATAGGATATGACATAACTAAAAGTAGCTGTCATATAGGATGAAAGTTAAGGTCAATAATGAGGTTCATATTCAGAATACCTTTGTGTGCTCTTTCAGACTAGAAATCAGTGCTGTGCCATCTGAGCTAATGTGGAGATCAGGCTTTGCTGGACACTAATACAAAGGGAGAAACCGTAGCACAAGGGCAATTACTGGCAGAGTTCCCATGGACGTTAAGGAAAGGCAGAACTCATACAGAAGGAATTTAAAGCAGTCAGTTATATTTTAAGTGTGACCTCTTGTGTGCTATTTCTCCACTGCTTTTCAAAATGAAGCTGGTGATCACAGAACGGGCTGTCCTGCAGGCCTCCATTCCCCTGCAGAATAAAGTCTCCCCACCATGCATTAGAAAGACAAGGCTTCCTGCTCAGTCCCCTTCTAGCCTGTCTCAGGCCCGTGCTGGAGCAGCCTGCTTTTAAAGGAAGTGTCAGACACAGCTAGAGATTGATGTCTGCAGAAACTGCCAGCAAATGGAACAGCAGCTTAGCCAGTCTGGCCCAGTGGAAGTAGCTCAGCTAAGATCTGAGATGGTCATCTGTGTACAAGCAGTCCAGGGCAGATTCAGGAGGCACTGGGCTAAGTCCACACTGGTGATGAAGGCAGGAGATGGTGAGTTTTATTCTGTTGCTGTCACTTTGGGTGTTAGAGCCCTTAGAGGTGGCACCAAGAAGAAATAAAGTGTCAGCCCTCAGAGAAAGCTGTGCTCGAGGAGAAGAAGCTTCCCCCCTAATAAATCTTTCACCGTCTCTCTCTCAGATTGTGACAGTCTGTCACAAGCCTGCAATACTTCCCTCTCAAACTCCAGGTAACCCAGAGCTAGAAAAGCAGCACTTCTACAAAATGCCTGAGGTCCTGCAAGTGACAATTTCCTCATCTGCCCTACAGAGAATACGTTGGAGGTATCCAGGCTGTGTCTGGATTTGTGGGAAGGGTTTGCCTTTAAAACTGGGCTCTGACTGTGCGAGCTGCCCGGTGTGGGGCATTGTGCAGGGTTGTATAATCCGAATGAAAGACCTTATTGTAATGAGTGCTGCTCATGGCATAGGAAATTGTTGTGAGATTTTCAGGCTGAGGTCTCCTGTTAACACTATCCCAACCCTGTGCTGTTTGTGCTGTGTTCCCTTAAGAAGCTTTTGGAAGACAATCCAGATGAAAGATGAGTATGCTGGAAAGGAAGAAAGAAAAGAGAGCCAGTGTATGGATTGCAAAAGTAGAGGTACATTGGAAACCCCACCGTCTTCTACTGTAGCTTTTCTACAATGCAGCATTACATCCACTGAACATAGCATTTTTCTTTCTTCTATTATATGTTCTTACCCAGCAATTTTGTATTTAATGGTAAGTGCACAAAGAATATTAATGCATACTTGGATTAGGATAAACCCATGAAGTTGATAAAGCCCAATGTGGACAGACTGGAGCATTAGAGAAGAATCCAGGGGAATAAACATAAAAGATCAAGACCTGACTTGGACTAAAAGTGGTTTAAACCTATGTCTGGACTACCAAAATATCCAGTCATATTACTTTTCAGATATTTGGAAGCAAAACAAAGTTTCTTCTGTTAGTTAATTACTCCCTTAAATGTCCACTGCAGAGTTTCTTTCATTTCCTCTCCCAAACATCTGGCAGTAGATACTGCAGGAGCCCACAGTCAGCAAGATACGCAAGCAGGGGCCTAACTTTAGTTCATGAGTCATCTCCGTGGCTCCAATGGGACAGTTCAGGTGGTTAAAGTTAAGCATGTACTTAAGTACTTTGCTGAAATGGGGTGAATCTGTGCCAGCAAGAGGTTGCTGCTTAGGTGAACTGGTTGTTTGCCTAGCAGCATGTCCTTTACCATTTATAAAAGGGATTCATATAAAATGTAATTAAAAGACACCTCTCTGCTGTGAGAGCAGTGATTCCTAAAGACTTTTAAAAAGTGGACCACTGTCAGCCTTTACAGTCTCTCTCAGCCCCCCCTCCCATTATTATGGAGCTGTTAATTGGAAACACTTTAATCAGGTTCAGCAAAGCAGGGAGCGATTGTTCACCATCACCTTGCTGGGCCTTGTGAGCCTGCAGGGCACGGATAGAAAACTCCTGCTCCAGACATGGGATACCTGCTCTGTGACAAATGTTCTGATACGGGTTTTATTACAAATGTTCTGCTTTCCTGGTGGCCACAGCTCAGCTGCTGACCTAGAACTATGTTCGTGGGCAAAAATGTCAGTCGATAGAGTCAACATTCCCAACAGTCCTTTCCACTGCAGAGGCACAGAACTATAGCACTTCCACCACCCAAATGTTCATGGAGCTTAAAAAAATCCTTATTTTTTGAAATTCCATTGGGAGCTGTTTTACTGGGCCATGGTGAGCACACTGAAGCCCCCATCACTACAAAGCCTGCAATTAATTCTGCTCCTGCTGTGATCCTGCCTCTGCCACACCCCAAGGGTTTGCCTTTCCCTCCAGCTCCACAAACACAACCACAGGTAACAAGGTGGTGGGTCAGATGGGCTTTGGGCTCATCTCAGCAGCGCTCACACAGAACACAAGACTTGTATTGTCATCCACATACAGGAGCTGCATGACGCTTCCAAATGACCCCTTTAATAAAATCAGATAATGATTTGTAGCTGAAAGAGTGGTTTCAAAACTCTTTAAGAGTGTACCTGTGTCACCAGTAATTCCTTTATTCTGAATATAAAAAATGAAAATCAAGTTTTGCCAAATGCAGGGCAATTTTTCCTAAGCCCTAATATCTGTACAGTATTTCTCCTTGCACATTTTTCCCAACTTGTCAGAGTCATAAGACTGAAAATTATAAAGCCAGCAGCTTTGCTAGAAAATGTCAGGCAGCCACACATTTTTCAGAAGAACAGAGTCTATTTTATGCTGGGTAGCATTGTTTGAAATTGAGTTTTGAAAGTCCACAATTTTTCATTTCCGAGTCAAGGCTAATGGAAAAATTTCACTTCCAGAGGTAAGATATGGAGCAACTGAAAACAGGGATTTAGGAAAGAACTGCCATCTCAGCAATCATTTTGAACACTAGTATCATTTGACATTCTAGTACTGGTGGCAATGATTCATCTATCAGAGGGACTTAACTAGGATTTGTTTATATGTCTTTCAAATACTAACTGTAAATCATCAGTCTTTCATATGTCTGCTTTTTTCCTCCACAGGGTCTCTATAAGCTCTTGGGGTTTCTCTCATCCATTGAATGCAATATGGACTTTAATATTTACTCCCCATCCAGCATTAAGGAAATTTTTCCTTCCTCCAGTAGTTTTAATCTGTGCCTATTGAGCATGGCTTGAACTGGAGGCACATTCCTGGGATGGAGGAACCAAGCTTATGCCACGTGACAGTGTCTCCATTCCTACCTGTCAGTAACCTCCCCGTCTGAGATTGTGCACATGAAAGGCAGATTGTTGCAAATGAGTTAAGAAAAGGACTATGAAGAGAAGTAACAACATTAGAGAAAACAACAGAAGAAAGTTTTAAGATGACATCTTTAAGAAAAGTTATCTCAGGGGACTTTTTTTCATACAGTGCATGGAAAGGTTGCTTTGGCCAGATCCTGGGGAATGGATGCAAGAGAGTATTGTCCCACACTACTGCTCTCCTGCTGCTAAGCAAATATCATGGCTTTTATTTGAATACACAGGCATAATAAATCTTTAGCAAACAACCCACAAAAACTACCAACAGTTTCCTTGAAATTAAGAACATTCAAGTGCTTCTCCATTGCAAGACATTTTTAGTGCAATGCCTCTGCTCTTGCTGAAGAGCCTTTTCCAGTCCTGCTATGCAACGAATTGCCCACCTTCCTTTTAAATCCCTGCTGGAAAAAAATGAGTGGCAACCTGCTGTCCTGGGTTGGGGTGCTGCCTGGCTTCATTTCAAGGCAGGCAGAAGAAAGACTCTGGGAGAGGAGCAGCATTGAAACAGCACATGGAAATTACCTTCCATGGCAAAGGAGAGGAGTGATGGAGTCAAAAAACAAGACCATTTTCTCTGCAGGATCATCATCTGCACTGTTTAAATACATATTTAGTCCTTGCAGACGTGTTTCCTGCTTATTTTGGCTAAAGAAAATAAGGTAGAGGGGAATACAAAAGAGTCAGGCAAAAGGACCTGTGTCAAAGCACAGCTTGTACAGCTGTCCCTGGAGCAAGACTGGGCTGCCCAAAGAAGACTACAGAGGACAGGAAAGTTAGTCTAGTAGAAAAATTATTCCTTCTCCTACCAACATCTCTCTTCCTTTTCCCCGACTTTTCTGTCCTGCTTTCATTCCTTGTAGCAACCTAAAAAAACTTCTTGTAGCTTGACACTGATCTTGTCACTATTTCCTGTGCAACTGAGTAGAGAGTACAGCCTAAGCATCATACAGCAGAGCCTGGAATTAGCCTTGGACATCCTCAATTTCCCCTCTTGTCCCCACTTTGTCCCCATCCAGGTACTTCAGGCTGAATCTACCTATATCATGGTCTCACACGTTGCTGCTGAGAGCTGTCACTGATCTTTTCTTTAGCAGCCATTTATCTATGATCCAACAGGTTTATAGACTTCATAAAACTTCTACCCTGAAAGAATTTTACTTTACATTATCCAAAGTGATTGTTTAATAGTAGCCTAAATGTACTCCCTTTGAGTAGCTGCTTTATGCTGACGACGACACCCTTGTCGCCCACACAGAAGTAGCTCTGCAGCGTTTAACATCCTGCTTTGCTGAGGCTGCTAAGCTTTTTGAGCTGGAAGTCAGCTTAAAGAAGACACAAGTCTTCTATCAACCTGCACCTCAGGAAGCCTTCCATCATCCCCATATCACCATTGGTGAATCAGTGCTCAAATCAGTCCAGCAGTTTTATTACCTAGGTAGCCTCATCTCCTCAGATGGTAAGATTGACGGAGAGATAGACAACAGGTTAGCAAAGGCATATAGTGCTTTTGGAAAACTTCATAAAAGAGTATGGCGAAATAAACACTTGAAGAAAAGTACCAAGATCAGTGTTTACAGAGCCATAGTGCTGTCTACTCTCTTATATGGATCTGAATCATGGGTCATCTACCGCCACCACCTGCGACTCCTAGAACGGTTCCATCAACGCTGTCTCCGTACAATCCTAAACATCCACTGGTCAGATTATGTGACCAATACATCTGTTCTTGAACAAGCAGCAGTCACAATTATTGAAGCCGTGTTGCTGAGAACACAGCTGCGCTGAGCAGGACACATCTCAAGGATGAAGGACCACCGCCTCCCTAAGATCCTGCTTTATGGTGAACTTGCCACCGGCTGCTGCAAGAGAGGAGCCCCGAAGAGGAGATACAAGGACTCCCTGAAACAACATCTCAGCCTTGGCCGTATTGATCATCATACCTGGTCTACTCTGGCCTCCAATCGGGAGGCCTGGAGACACACCATCTATAACGCTGCTGATGCTTTTTAGAAAGCACGCAGGGTCACTCTTGAGGAGAAAAGACAACACAGAAAGAATCGTGCCCTGCAGAATATACCATCTAAGGAGTCTTTCTGCTGTGCCTTTTGCAGTCAGACGTGTCTATCTTGTATTGGCCTTTTTAGCCACCAACGTGCTTGTAACAACCGTGGGTAGAGCCCTTCCCAAATCTTCGTTCGCGAAGCCCAGCCATGACGATGAAATGTACTCCCTTGGAATGCATACCTGAACTTACACATCTCTCCTATCTGTCACTGACAGAACCACAGCAATGCTGGATTACTGGTCTCTAGGGACAGAGTTTATCATTCCAAACACTTGAAAATGTTTCCAGAGGGCAAAGGTTTTTATCCAGGCCAATTATTTATCAAATGCAAAATTTTCTGAGGATCATTTTCATTTAGAGAAGAGGTCAAGAAAAGGAAACTCTCTCGAAAAATTAATTTTAAATTGCTTTGTGCCAAAGGAATGAAAGTGTTTGACTCAGTGGTCACAATAATGTGCTTTGTAACTCAGTCTGGAATAGGAGAGGAATATAAACAAATTATTTCATACAGTGTAGTTCTCTCTCTGTCATAGAGGAAGTGAAACTGTGCAATGACAACACTTAACCCTTGCAGAATCAAACACTAGTAGGCTGGTTTAAATGACAGCATTGTTTTGCATGTTTTCTCATCCCAAGCAGAAGCAAAGGGATATGCACTCTTCTTAAGGAGGAAGGAGCTGCCAGCATGTATGCCTACCTCCTTTCAGAAATGTCACAGGATTGCATGGTTTTTACAAAACCAGGTAAATATTATGATGCAGTGGTCAGTCGTGACCCCTCATTTAAATAAAACAGCAGATGAAGCCCAAATTTAAGGAGGGAGAAGAACTTGTTCTTAAACATATGTTTCACACTTACATGAGCATGTCAGACATACTAAGAATAAATGTCATTTGACATTTAATATTTAATAAGATAATGCCAGGAAAGTTTAGCAAGCTGTGAAGAAATGTGACAGTTTAAAAAACCCCTCTGAAGAGTGTTTATTCCCATTAAAATGCTAAGTAGTCCATCACCAATAGCAATAGCAGCCCCAGAGTGAGTGAGTTGAAATCAATCAGTCAAAACGTATGCTGAAAGAAATAAAACATACAGACATCAAGGTCAAGTACAACAGGTACCACTTCTGCTGCAGAAAAGTCTGACCTGTGCACTCTGCTGACAAAACCTCCCTGCTGCAGGTAAACTGGCAAACCTTTGTTTCTCGCTGCCATGGCAGAGCCACCAGCCCTTGGAGGGAAGGAGTGCTGCCAGTGTTGCCAGCGCAACTGTGCCTGCACATGGGGTTTCTCCTGGCAGCAAAGAGGCAGCTCTGCCTCTTTATGCCCCCAGGAGACAGAGGTGTGTTGGCAGGTTCTCATAGCTGGCAAAACTCTGTAGCAGCAGCCTGCGCTTCCACGCTGAATAGAACAGTCTATTTCTGAACAATTATCGCCTCGAGGGTTTACACAGCCCAAAATGTAGATTGATGTTCAGAATGAAAATTGAGTAGCATCTACCTTTGGCTTTAGAGGGAGCCAAATAACACTTTTCTAAATTAAAAAAAAAATAAAATCTGAAGATGCTAATGGCAAGCATCACACTGCATAGAAATATCTGCGTCAGTCCAGAACAAAGCTGAATTTGTGGCAGTTTTCTTCTTCTTTCAAAAGCTTTTTGTTCTTCAGAGAATGGAATGCAGTTCCTTCTTTCATCACTTACCTTCCCTCTCAGTCTGATGCAATTTTTAGTTATTGCTTTGTGATGGGAATGTGCTTATGATTCTGCAAACATAGATAAATATGTTACTCATTTCCTCACCCTTCAGGCCCTGGGAGAGAAATGGTGGGATTCCTCTGGCCAAGTATCTGCTCCAGCAAGACACCATGGGTTCTCTGAAGTGTCACTTAGAAAGAAACAGGCCCTCATAGGTCACGACTCTCTCATTTAAAAATAATTGCCTATGCAGAATTTTACCTTTTTAAAATTTCAGAGAAGTATTTGTCACCTTTAACTTCATGTATCTACATCAGGATGGGATGAACTGCATCCTAAAAGGGCTGCTCCTCTCCAGTTGACTCCAAAGGGATCTTTGCCAGCTATGTCAGTGTAGCTGTCTGTACTGCAAACATCTAAAGTTAGGAGACCAGTCTTGTCCCAAAATGTCCTTCTGCCTCAGCCGCTTCTGTAACACTGCTGCACAGGCTCACATGCTTAGCATGTGCTTCATATTTTGTAACCCTCATTTAACATCCCTGCCTGCATTTGTGCTGGCACCCAGAGCTCTCAGCCCCTCAGGTCTGCCCCTGCAGCTCACGGGACTCACCTGTGAATCAAACACTTCCTTTAAGTCTGTAGGGAATGCCAGCCTTGAATGGGAAGGAAGGCCATTGCACTGGCAGTGTGACACTGAAATGGAGCAGTGGTAGTGGAGCAATGGTAACCCATCCCACATAGCCCAGCTCCACACTGGCATGGTGCAACTCAAGGTGTGGTTTGGCATCATGGAGAAGCCTGTCTAACCACTCTGCACAGCTGAAAAGCTCCCCCTCTGCTGTGCCCAGCACCTGTTCCCACCCTTCCTCCTCCTCCTCCTCACTGGCACTGGGGCTCCTCCTGGGAGCCAGGCAAACTCACCTTCAGACGTTCTTTCTGCTGTTTTGGCTCCCTGGTCTGGCTCACATAAGTATCAAAGGAGCACTGATGGGGAGGGGAGGAAGGCACAGATGAGGCCAGAAGGACAAGAAGGGGCAGGGACTGCCCTGGCTGAACCTCCAGGGTGAAATTTTCTATCAGGGCTCAATACTTGAAGCTTGCCCAGAACAAGTTACCTTACCTTGAGTAATGGGAAGTAACATGTGCAACTGCAGTAGCTTGATAAAGTTACCTTGAACTTCTGCTTCTCAGCCTCCTAAAGCATGAGAGCATTTCCTCTGAAATGCTGCCCTTTAATATACTAGATGTGCTCCCACCAACCATGGGAAGCCCTAGGGCAGAAATAACAGGTAGAGTTCAAACCCCAGAGACTCATCTGCTGCCTCTTCTGCTTCAGAGCTTGCAGTGACAGGACACAGCCTACAGACCCTGCCTAGGCTGCCATCTCAAAGGTCACCTGCCTCCAAAATGGCAATACAGTAGAGCTAGCAAGTGAGCCATGAAGCAGCAGTGATCACTAGAACTTTCTTCAACCAAAATGAGTTGTGGTTTTCTGAGGGCCCATAACACTAATTTACAATTAATCCATAATATTTTCAAGTAACTGTTGCTTTATCACAACTTTTTCATTCTTGACATTATAAAAGGAGGTTAGTTTGATTATTTTGTGTAATTTGAAATAGTTGCCAGTTTGATGGGCCCTTTTTCTGTCCTATTTCTTTGGGATCTGGAACCAACAATGGATCAACAAAGCAAACTACATGCAAGAGCCAGAGCTCAGTTGAGTCAGGCCTAAATCATATCCCAGGGACCTCAAATAAGGCTTCAACAAAAAGGCAGGTGTGAGACTAAAGACCATGCTGAGTCAGAGAGACTTCTGTTGTCAGTTCTGTTTTCATGACCATTGCAACTTCTACACCCTGATCCAAAGACACCAACAAAAAGCCAGGGGATGGGGCCTTTTTTTTTTTTTTTTTTTGTTAAATGAGATGTCCCAATTTATCTTGCACCTAAGCACGTGATAAATCCAACTTGAAAGAGTATTAACCAAAGCAATTCACCCGCTCTCTGTTCTCTGACAGCCCTGAGGAAAAGAGCACAGTCTCTGCTCTGCTTCCCTGGGGCTGCCCTGTCTCTGCTCAGAGCAGACGGTGGTTGGGAGGCCCTTGCCAGTCTCTTCTCCCTCTGGAGGATGAGGTGATGTGGGTCCTGCCTCTCCTCCCATGAGATTCCTCTCAGGTTCCAGGTTGCCTGGTAGCAGCTTCTGATCGATTCCACCCCGGAGCAACACATCTGTATCCTTCTCAGGAGCAGTTGCCCTCCCCAGATCCCCCAGGCTGTCCTGACTTTCCTATAGCACTTATTAGTGTTTATAATTGCAAATTAATTGGGCCTGCTGAGTTTGTAATGGAGGCACATTTTTACAGGCTGTAATCAAAGAACTTTCTACTGGATTGAGACTTTAGTGTGCTGGTGGTTTAATTACAATTACATGTAAGCCCAAATAAGCTTTTGGTTTACTCCTGTCTTTCAGGTAGGCCATGGCAAAGTTTTTGTACCCATTTGTTATCACTGAATATCTGATGCTAACTGTGCATTGAACTCCAGGGACCAGGAGTGCTACATGGCACCCCAGGCAGTGAGAGTAGCCCCAGACATGCACAGCTCCCGGGGAGAGATGCCACCATGTTAGTCAACATGACAAACATCAGCAAAGAATTCCTTAGGAGGAGGCATCACGTGAAATAAAAGTTTGAACTGAAGCATGGACTGTTTGACGAATGCTCCAAGTCAGCACAGCCACTGAAAGGTGTTGTCCTCCTCTTCCCTTGCCTCCAACCACCATTCTCTTCCCCTCTCCTGGCAAAACTGGTTCTCTATCCACAGGGCAAAGCAGAATCAGGAGACTGATACGGTTGAAAGCAAGCTTTTTTTTTTCCCCCCAGCTATATCAGTTCCTTGAGGAACTGCAAAAATATTTACAATAGCATGAAGAAACCAGGAGTCCAGGGACAAGATGTTGGTGGTGAGCAGAACCACTTAGAGTGATGGGAGTGTCAGCATCTATCTGCTTAAATTTTGGTTTAGTTGAATCCTAAAGGGAAAGGTGACTGCCAGAAGAACTTTAAAGGTGGCTAGTAAGCTCAGGTCCTATAAAGACAAATTGTTGCTAGAATTTGGTAAATGTTATTTATTTCTGCACTGCACTTCTAGAAAGGGCAATATATTTCAACAGCATTAGAAAATGTGGACTATCAAACAGGCTTCCAACAGTCCCTGGTGACAAGCCTGCTAATCTGGGGCACGGCGAGGTGTCGTACTGCAAAGGAGGTCTGAGCAATAAGCAAAACACATTGGGACTTCAGTTTCAGTTCTGCTTGGCCTTGTTTGCAGCCCAGTCCTTCTCTGTTTACAGTCTTTGAACTTCTCCCAGGCACACACAGGGACTGGCTGGGAGGGAGGATGTGCTGCAACTGCCGGAGAGATTAATTGAAAGAGAAGTGTAGACCAACCCCCTCAGCTGCACACACACACGTATCGATTTAACTACTCCAATTTAGAAAAGATTGAGATAAATTGGTACAATCTTCTTGTTGGACAAGATTAGAATGTGTATGCTTTTGGCTAGTCAGGTGCAAAACCAGAGTGCTTTTAAACTACAGCACCACCAGGAAAGGGAAAATATATCTGTGGGTCTATACTACTCATAAGACATTGTTATAATCAAATAGGTATAAAATTAGGTAGAAGATGCCCATGTTTTTGCAGAAATTATCTCTATGTACAGCATACTAAGTTTAATTGTAACAGATAACATTTTTCTTGTAGCAAAGTAATTGTTTTCTTTTACTGTGAGCTGTTTTTTCTTCATCTCTCTGGGATGTGTCTGCTTTGGTGTCCAAGCCCCATTGAAGCCACTAAAAAGCTGTCAGTGAGTTCAGGATGACTAGGAATATACATTAAATGATTAACCTCAATGCAAAAAAGAATTTAACAAATGCAAATCTGTAGTAATTGAATTTTGACTGTTATATAATTCCTGAGATTTCATGGGCATTACATTTACTCAGTGTACAGGTAAGAGGTGCACACAGAAATGTATTATTTCAAAGAGAAAAAACAACAAATGACCTTGACTAGGCTGAAGCATACATGAACGTATCTAAATGCAGTTTATTATAAAGGCTTGGCATTGAAATGTTTTCTGCTGGTGAGCATACTAGAAATTTTTCCTGATCCATTTTCAGATATTGATAATAATTATACTAAATTATATTTTATAATTGTAACAATTATGTTATATAGTATTAGTACCTGTTATATTTAGCAGGTTAAAATTATAATATAATCTGATTAGCAAATAATCATCATAATCTTTTCTCTGTCTTTGAAGGAGTCAAATGGAATAAAAGCTAAAGGGTGAGAGAGTCACTTGTCCAAATGCAGATGGTAGAATATGTGTTGCCTTTAGAGAGAGGCCCTTTGGCTGACAAAGAGGTGAGTGCCATGGGAATGGTTGCCCTTAGTCTAGAGCAGCTCAAACAAACCTACTTTGCCACTTTTTACACTCCTAAATGTACACGGGGACATCACCCAATGTTTTATTTACTTAGTAAATTTGAGCAGACATCAGACGTTAGTCTTTTCAAGAGGAGAGAAAAAAACACAGTTTTGTCAAGTCTGACTGAAAATGGGAAATTATGAGGGCAACAGCTGCTCGGCCTGGCTTCTGTTAGGGCTTCATAGGATCCACGAACACATTTAGGGGAAAAGGGAAAAGCAGCATTTGCTAAATTGATTTATTTGTGTTAACTGTGCCATATAAAAGTCCCAGCAGTCAGATTGCCTCTCTCAACAGGGTGGTGAGAGTGCACATCCCCTGAGGACCAAAACCAAAATCACCATCTTCATCCAGGAGCCCTTGAGGGGACATGGGGATGTTTCAAACCCATCTACAGCTGCTGAAGGGGGAGTTTAAATAACTGTGTGCTTCTTCAGCACTAAATCCTCCCGCTCCTGAAGCACTTGCAGATGAGGTGAAGCAGATTTTTCATGAGGTTAATGTCACTTGAAGGATTCATGTAAATCCTTTATGGGTTTTGCTTTCACTTTCAGTATGACTGACTTTTATCATATAATCATAACAACTCTTTCATTTTAAATTCAGTCTTGCACCAATGGATGATTTCTATCACTACATCTACAGTCGGTAAGAGGCAAGTTTTAACCTCTGAATGCACAACACCACTTTGCAGACCCTGCTTTCCTTTTTCACAGTGTTTAGTTCCTCAGACAATAAGCAAATACATCACTCTTCTAGAGAGGAGTTTCATTTCCTTCTTTTATGTACGTTACCTCAAGAACGATTCAACTTCAGGCTTATTTTGCAACATGCAATTTCAGCTCCATCCAGCAGCTCTTGGCAGCTTGTTTATGGGGTTGCGTGGCAGAGAATCAGCGCTGGCAGCACTGTCCACCTGTGAGGGTGCCCCTGGCACATCCCAAGATGTGCGAGGAAGAAACGTCCTCCTTTGCCTCTCTCAGAAGGATGTGGCAGGAAAGAGGGGGCTCAGAGCTACTCTCTTTGGAAGAGCAAACAAGACATCAGCTGCTCCCTCAGGTCTCCCTGGGAAACGCACAGCTCATAGGAGCTCTGGATATTGTGGTTCCTCTCCATGAATGTTGCCTAAATATAGAGCTGAAATGTGACTGTTTGAGATAGAGCCTTGCAGTAAACAAGGAAATTAAGCACATAGCCATGCAAAGTTTTGGTTATTTTTCTATCGTGGTCTGTAAACTGCTAAAATCTATTGATTGTAGCTTTTTACTTTAGGGCCAATTGCCAGTGAGTTTAAGAAAACCTTCTGTTGTTCCACTGGTCCATCTTGCTGCAGATCTCAAGAGCTACTTCCATGTTTACAAGCTTTTTTCCAGTCACTTTGATTCATTTCACTTGCAATGTAAATAAATGTATTTCTAGATATATGCCAAGTGGCATAAACATTTATATTACGATTGCCTGAAACTGTCCATCGTAACTCTATTTTCAGTTGCCTGTTACTTGGGTAAGCATTTTCCAGAATTTACATCAGATTAAAAGCAGAAGTCCATTTCGTGATAAGCCACTTGCGTGTGCATGATGGACTTGTTCAGAGCCACAAGGAACATCACACACTGGCTTTGCCACAACACAATGAGCCTCTCAGGGAGGACATGCACAAAACTGATGATACTTTTCCAGGCTTGCATTGTCAAGGACAACCATGATCCTGATATTACCAAACTCTCAAGCATCCTGAAGGATCTTTAGCTCAGATGGCGTAGCCGGGTATGTTTCCATGCATGCCCAGAGCTGTTTGTCTTTCATACCTAAAGCTTTCCTATGGCATCTTGGAGAAAAGCTGCTCAAGGCAGATTTTTGAGGGTCTGACAATAAGGAATCTAGAAAGCCTAATGATCAACCTCTTTCTTTCCCAGCTTCCTCCAGACAGGCACGGCTGTGTCTTTCTCAGGACATGGGAGTGGGAGGAGAGGTGAGACAGAGATGTGTGAGACAGTTGACCCCAGCTATCAAAAAAGCTGCTGCCCTCCCTTGTTTAAAGATGAACATAAGCTGAACTTGCAAGTGATGCTTTAATGATGATTGCATACCCACTGTAACCTGCCTTCCCACTTAGCCATTAAATACTGTGAAAGTGGAACAGGCTCAAATGCAGCTGAACCTCCCTCTGCACAACCTGTGCTGTACACCCCTCCTTATTCTCTGCTTCTTGGGAGCTGGAATGCTTTATTTTACCACATGTAGTCTCTAACCCCGTGACTCACTTGTGCTCTGTCAAGCACATGCAGGGAGCCGGTCAGGCCATGCAGAGATTCTTAAGAGTGCATGGAAGAAAGACTTCAGGAAGCTCATTTTTTTTTTTGTCACACCACCACAGTTGTTCACCATTATCATGCCAGAAATGACACCTCTGGCTATTGATAGGACAAACTGTCAGCACTGTTAGAAGATTAAGCATGTCCAGCAGCAATACTGCAAGGTGGAAGCCATAAACCTGGCTGCTTTCCTTCTGTGATGCCAAAGCATCTCAGACAGCCCAGAAAAGATAGAAAGAGGACAAAACTGAGAGCATGGAAACTTGATCAATGAGGATTCAGCAATGTCTATGCTGAAGGCTTGTAAAAGGTCACATAAGCCTTAACAGACAAGCAACATCTTACGCAAGTTTTCTTACAGAGCCTGCATCCCACGTCTTGCTGTCCTGCCTCCTCTGAGCACTCCTGACATGTTTCCTGGTTTTGTTTCCCTCACCACCACTTTCCTTACGGACGTCTATCAGTAGCCCAGATTCTTCCCTAAAGGAGGGGTTTATTTCTTAAATCCTTCCACCATGCTCTTGGCTCCATCTCGATTCTCCCACATTCTTGCTGTTTCTCCTTCCAGCTTGGGAAGGCAAGCCTATTTGTCATGCAGCAGGAATGTCAGTCAGTCCATGAATGTAGCCAGGAGGGCAAATATTGTGGGTTGTTTTTTCCCCTGCAACGGGCTGACCCTTCCTCTCACCAATTTGTCATGCTTTCATCTGGCTCTGAAAAATCTTGTTGAGTATTATAGTAGGACACACAAGTCTCAGATGACTCTTCTTTTCCTTTCTGAAACTTCATGGGTATTTGTCTTTAGTGTCTCACCTGGAAAAAGACCTAGGAATCTAACCTTGAAATTAAAGCCTTGCCAGGCACCACCCAACACCTGCAATATGGACAGCCAGCTTAACTTTACATTTTATAAAAGTCATGGTGCTGAATGAAGTAACGTTTACAGATTTATTTTTTTTAAATTAAATTTACACCTACAGTTTTTGTGCAGCCAATCTCACAAATAACAAACGCAGGCCTACTAAAAATCAGCTGAAAACTGCACAAAGGAGCAAGGCTGAGATGGAAAGGATTTTGCTGTTGGTGTTGTTAAGGATGGCATGAAAGAGGGGAAGCAATGAATGCACCGTCTTTCATTGCCTCGGCAGGATAAGAGCTCTAAAGGAGCCTAGGCATGCCCAGTCCAAGAGAAGAGAAGAAAAGAGGGCTGCAGATAACATGCTCTCCAGCATACAAAAGAGGAACAGAGCCTATAAGAAGATGTCACAGGAAAGGCAGAAGTAAACACAGAGACAGCTGGAGAGTTCCTGGAACAGAGGAGGAGTGGGAAGGCGTGAGGATGGGAATTGACTGAATCCTCTGTGCAGTCACTCTGGTCACAGCTTCACCTCTCTTCTCCCTGGGGTGGACAGCAGGAATCAAGGTTATGCTCCCTCAACTTCTGGCTGCAAATGCCCAAGCAGAAACTGCAGCTAGACCAAGCAGGAAACATAAGGGGAGACACAATGTGGATAAATGGAAATTTTGCCCAGTTTAAACTGCTAGGACAGAAGACAAGGTATGAGCATGTAATGGGGTTAGACATACTCCTGACTTTATACAATATGTATGTTTTAAATGCCTCAGTCCTAAGAAAACAGCATTCTTAAAGCAGGCTCTAAGGTAGGAGGCAGAACAGCAACTATCCCTTGTCCTTTCAAAGAGGCAGATCTTTTCAGCACAGTCCCTCCCTTGATAAAAAGGGGCCAGAAGGACATGAGAAACTAAAGGTCCAGGGCAGCTGGAGCGAAGAAAGGGAAACTAAAGAGAGAAAAGGGATTCCCCAGTGAATCACACATTGTGGAGACAGAAGGGCACAGGGGAAGGGGCAGGGAGAAGAAAGGGATATAAAATTATGATGAATAGTATGGGAGATGCAATTGTGTCGTTGAAGGACAGAGAAGAAAAGGGCAAGTGCAAAGAGAAGAGGGGGAAAATGTGCAGGAAGAACTGGGTGATGAGATCTCCTTGGAAAGACGAGTGGTGCTGGGGTAGTGGCTTTCACAGCACTCCAGGTAGGAAACACTTACAGCTCCACGATTCACGCTCACATCCAGTGGCTGACACTGCCTTGGAAGTACAAACCTATGTGTCCCAAGCAGTGATTATTTCTCCTGGGCAATAAAAAAGTTCAGAAGTTGTTACCATTGCTGCTGGGGAATTTGGCACTGGCAGTAGCTGTTACTTGTGTGCCTTTACAAAGGTTCCCATCCCCAGCAGAACCCACACACACGAGGAACTCCACCGAGTCGAGTCAGGCAGGTGCAAACCTGCCTACGGCGTGTAATGTTCATTGCTAGCAACTTTGTAGCTCTTTTGAGACAGCCCCTGCCCATACTGCTGTACACTGTGTCCTGAAAATAAAGCTTCCAGCACACCCATTTAATTCACGTTCGTAATGGGGGGTTATAATTTTCAATTTGTCAAGAATTTCAATTTGTCGAGAATTATCGGGAGCTATGCTGGAAATTATTTGTGCATCAGAAGCACTTATAAAGTGCAGGAGGGTGCCTGGGAAAGCTGAATTTTAGATTGCAAATGCTGTGGTATCATGACAGCTTTTCACTGAGAGTTGCAGCACGTGCGTTTGCACTTCTATTATAAAACCTTATTCAGCTGCTGAAGGGGCTAAAGCCATTCTTAGGTTCTCTAAGAGATCTGTTTAATTCTCAGCTCTCCCTGTGGGAGGTTGGAGGCCAGCTATTCTTTCCACTTGAAGAGTAGGTACCTACAATTCTTGACAAGCAAAGTTCTTTGTAGGCAGACAAAAGTAGGCTAAAAGCAAAGATGCTGGTTAGGAGTTATTTCACTACATACAGAAATTGAGAATTGCTTGGTTGGTTCTTATTCTAACTTGTCACCCCATTTCTAATATATGTTAAGGACTGGTGTTCATGGAGAAAAGACCCTTTTCATAAGCAAAAAAAATCATATTTATATTGCTCATAACAGAGAGTATAAAAACATCACTACTAAAATTATTCAACAAAGCCTAATAATGTGTTTAAGTGCTCACCTATGAAAATTTAAACTATTTTCTCATTTTATGTGTCCGTGGATGAAAAGTAACCCCTCTAGAACAAGTTTATAATAATCTTTTCCCGGTTTTGTTGTCAGGGGAGCTTTGGACGTGGCTGGTAAATGTGATGGGCAGCATGATCCTGATGCAGAACCCAAACCTTTTTCCTCAAGACTCTACCCAAGAAGTCACATCTGCAGACCATGACAGATCAGAGCAGTTGAACTCCTAAAGAGCCAGTAACCTACCTCAGACGTCATTGCAGTGCTAAGCTTTCTACAAAAATTTCCAAAGCCTCCAGCCTCCACTCAGAATAAAAATATTCAATAAAGCATCAGAAAATCACCATTCTAAAGCCTTAATACAAGCACTATTATACTTTTAAATAAATCTTATTTTGTTTTTGTAGGCTGGAGTTAGTTTCCCAGTGCCTAATTTTATCTCGGGAGACTTACTCTCCTAAATCAATATTTACTGCAATGATTCAGTAGAACCACTGAATAGGACATGCTTACAGAATCACAGCATTTTAATATTTTATTTTAAAAGACACCAGTTCTAAGAATTGGGATGTATGAAATATAAGCCTGAAATTATCCACCCTAATTTTTGCGCACTGGGCAAAGTTTACTTCCATAAATGAATGCCTGCAAAGCAACGCTGTATTTATCATCTTATAAATCAGCTGTACTTATCATTCATTTAAATCATGTTCGATTGACAGGTTGGGAATCATTCACCACTAGTCATTTAACAATATGGGTTTCGGGGTTATATGAAAAAGAGGAGAAATATCACCAACATTTTCCACATGATACAATCCTTATGCCATCAGCTCTCCACTACCTGGGACAGCCTGAGCCTGACAGACACCACTGACAGGAAAACCCTGTGGCAGTGCTGTTGCAGGCCCAGAGTCACTCTGGCATCTCTGTACCACATTCCAGTTTCTGCAAATGCTCATGAGTCGAGCCAGCTCTTCACAGATAAGATATGAAAGTAGGGCTGTACCAGTGACACAGTCTGCTCATGGCTGAATTATCTTCCCACGGGCTTTGGAGACTGAATGATCTTAGCAGTTAGACTCTCGGAATTAATTTTTCAAGTCTTAGACAATGCTTTTGACACAGTATCCTCCTTGTCAACACAGAAGAAATAAATTAACCCTTTATTTTTTTAGTATTTTTTTCTTTATTTTGCTGCTTTTCCCCAAGTTACATTTTAAACACGCCTTTAAGGTTGAGAAACAGCTGCATGTATAAAACAGCCTTCCCAGAGGCAAATAATCCAGAGCGTGATTTCTTTTTTTAATTTTAATTATTGTCTGAGTTTGATTTCACAATCTGTTTGCTGTACATTTTTTAAGGACCATTTAAATTTTTATTGAAGCTGGAAGGCACTCCTAACGTGGCATAAAATATTAAACATGTTTATATTTTCATAACATAATACGATACCCCTTTCTGTGCCAGATCCCATCTGTTAAGACAACTTCTTGAATCTTCTGAATGTACACCCAGTTTCAAATCAGAATTCTCAGAGATTGCTATCCCTGCTCCAGCATGTGGAGGCAATGAGCTGTTGTTTTCGTGTTGTAGTGTGCAATTTGTACAATGACTGGAGGAGTTAAAATAATTTGATTTATTTCCTCTGTGTTTGTGTCCTTCTCTCTCACTGAGATAACCTCAGGCAGGCAGTCCTCTGGTCTATACACCCTCTCCTAAAGGGACTCCCCAGGGATTGCCTGCTGTGCAGTGGGACTGGTGTTGCCTCCTGCCTGGCATGAGGGACAACCTGCTTCCCTCTCCCAGCAGGATGTTGAGCTGGTCGTTCCCTTCTACCCAACCATTCATATCTGGAGGAATGAGGTATCTTCCTGACCCCTTTGGGGTGTGGGTTTTAAACACATCCAAGGGGGCCAGGGACTAAGAGAGAGATTTCATTTTTGAGTTCCTCAGAAAAGTTAAAAAAATTTAAGTCAAAAAAGAAATTAACCTTGTCACCCTGATGTCCTAAAGAAAAATACAACCCTCCGCCACCAAGTGTCTTGAAGTGCCCCTACTCACAAAATAAAATAACACCGTAACAGAAATTCTCATAATGAAAATAAAATAACCCATGCTTTTCCTTCTTTTAGCTTTTCCTATGTAGTAAGAGTCAAGGAAATTTTAGAACAAAGTACTTCTTTCCTGTTTTCTTGTTCTTCCGTTCCTTCCCAGTGCCCAACATTTTGAGCTTTTAGATTTTAAGTGAGGTAATTTTGTGATCTGCGAGTCCATCAAATTATGCTTTATTTATGGTTTCATTAACAAAAAGGCAAAACCTGATGCATTTCCTTTTATGATTTTGGAATGAACTCTCCGGGATAATAAAACCAAACCAAACCTTCTTGCTGGTTGCATTAGCAATATTTATGCTTTGCACTTATTACTCACTATAAGCTTTTCACCTGTATGATCTCATTTCTTATTGTCAATGTGCACTTTTTTCATGTTACATACCATTCTCATGTCTTATCACCGACAAAAATACAGCAGAAGTGAAGCTGGTGGAATTTAGGGTTTTTTAAGCAAACCCTTTGTTTTTCTTTCACCCTTGTGCATAAATAGCTCTTTGATGTAATAAGTTTTATTTTCAAGAGACACTCAATCACTATGTGATGATCCCCAGCTGGTGATACACTTCTGACCATTGCATACTATTTTGCCTTGTAATCTATGCAGAAAAAAGTTCTTACATTCCACAGAGGAGCAGATTTTATTTGGAAAGATGGACAGACCTGTCCATCCTAGCCTTCAAACCATTCTCCAGTCCCACCAAGCAAGTGATCGGAAGCAAACTGCTCGTGGTCTAAAGCACACCAATCTCATCTAGACTGCACTTAGACAAACAATGCGAAACTCAGCAACTCTTGCCCACCACAACTGCAGGGGAAGTACCAACAGCAGAATACAGCAGAATAATCCTGGACCTACCCCCAAGAGTTCAAGAATGTGATATACTTCATCCAGTGCATGATAGCAAGCAAAGGAAAGTAAATAGCCATTGTACCCCAGGAAGAATTCACACTAAATACCTACAGGGGAAAAAACACCTACTTGCCAGTCGGTGAATGTTTCTCGCAAAAAGGGTCATTTCATCCCTATCCTTCAGTCTGGACCCTCAGGAAAAACCTCCTGAAGACGAGCCTGGGAACTATGGGCTCATTTTTAACTCTGCACAATCCCAGAAGTAAGAGGCTTAACAAGGATGTATTTTTTACATTTTATGAACTCTCTTCTCTGCTGCCAACCTCTCAGTGCTGTACAGGTTATAAAGTATAAGTCTCTCTTTTTTTCCCACAGAAGGGAGCAAGCCTGAAATTTCTCCATCTCTTATGCACTCTTCTCTCCCTGCAGTACACCTTAGATGTATCCTCAGGTGGGTACACCTCACATGTACCCATCACCTGTATTATTAAGCAGTTGGTACATATCCACCTAAACTCTGAACAATAATCCTAAATTCATCTTTATGTTATAGACTCATAGAATCTTGGAATAGTGTGGGTTGGAAGGGACCTTTAAAGATCATCCAGTCCAACCCCCATATCTTTGAAATCTGTTGCATTTATTTCAGAAGAATGGCTTTGTATGTCTGAAATCTTTCCTGAATTCTACAGCTGTGACAGTTGGCATGTTAAAAAAATTCCTCTTCCTACAAGCCTGATAGCTGCAACAAAATAATCCACTATCTTTATCTGATGTTCCATAACCAATATATCTATGCCTTGTTAATGTGCTAGAAAAGCCATACTAATACTTTATAGTTATTTCTTACTTCATAATTAAGCACGCACAGTATGTCCACCATTTTACAATATATTACATACACATGTATGACAGGGGGGGACTTAAGGCTGTGTATTTTCTTTTTGCATTTATTCCTATGTCAACAGCTGTGTAGTTGTACTATCATATTATATACACGTTTATATATTTACTCAATACTTCTAGTAACATTGACACTGATAGCTCATATTTTGATTACCATGGGATAGATTTTTTAATTATAATTTGCCTGTGTTAAATACATTACCCATTTCTGCTGTACAAAAGAAGAGAATTTATAGATCATTTCATCTTGCAGTGTTAGGGACACACATGAAGTCAAAGTTCTCTGTGTACATGGAAGGAAAAGCAAGTCAAAGCTAATTAGTGCAGTGAGAATCTGGGAGGAAAAGTTTCCTACTGTCTTTGAAATTTTCCACATCTTGGGTGAGCTGATCAAGTAATGAGTGCTTTGTGACAAGCTGCAAGGCTGATTATTCACTTTTGTTTGTTATTTGTTTTAAATAATACTTCTCCACTAATATGCAGTAGTTTCCTAGGTGAATGTGTAATGTTTACTTAGACAAGGATAACACTCTTTTTTTTTTTGTTTACAAGACAGTTGGCCTTAAAATTTTGCATTCATAGAAGCTGAGTAATGCCCTCAATGGTAAGTAATTTTTTCCCCTTTAGTCTACAGCAGATTTCAGTGGGAGAAACTTCCTTAAGAGGTACGTGCCAGAAGAGAGGAAAATGTGCTGGTGTACAACTGTGTGGTAAACAAGGTAATCGTAGCATTTATTAAGCTTCAGCTTTTATATAAGCTACAACTTTTACCTTGTGTTTTTCTTTAATCAGATAAAGAAATAAGGGATTTAGCAAGAATAACAGAGCTTTCTAGCATGTTCAAAATTCAGCGTGTTGTGGTCTGGTGTGGTCTCTCCAGATTGGAGAGATTTTCGGCAATATTCATTGAAAATCAACAACTTTTTCTTATTTTTTTTTTGGGATCCAGCCAATATGAGAGTCAATATTATCAATCAGAAATTTAGATGGTCTTTCATGAACACAGGAAAGGAAGATGAGGAAGGCAACAACACGTTTCTTCTTGTTTCTCTGCTTCTGCTGCTGTTTCTCTATATCATATGAAGGTGATACAAAGTCTGTAAATGTGCTCCAAATTAACTTCAGTAGTGTTACAACAGTAATCTTCAATTTCTGATCCTCCTTTTTGATCTTTAACTATGAGATTACATAGTTAAGGAGCAATAGTCCTTCCAGAAAATAAACAGAGCTTGAGAAAACTCTTTTCTGGATGGCTTTGAATTAATCAGTTACTTATCCCAGATAGTAAGAGATACTGACATGACTTTAAATACTTACTAAATTTTGCCATTGAGGGCATCTAAATAACTGTGAAGGATGACTTTTGCTCACCATTAAGTGAAAAAAAAGGATCAGCCACATGTAGAAATTGAAAAAATCCCTAGTATGATCTTGATGAATTCTTCATGTGTATGAGACTGAGCCAATCTGCAATTTATTTGTTCTTGCAAGCCCTGTCAGCATCTAAATTCACCACTCTTAGGCAACTCTGAGATCCTACACCTGAAAAATGTGTGTGGGATCATAAGGCCCACATTCCCTGAGTCCACCTCACAATTTAAAAACAATTCTTTGAAGAATAAATTCATGTGGGGCTTCCAAGAACACTTTGGACCCAGAATCTTCAATCTACACATGAAACAATGGTAATCTTGTAATTTCTACTCCCTGATACAATGAATTAAGCTTTTCAAGGAGGGAAATGAGCAATAATGCTTGACTGAAGTCAAACAGTGAGTATTTTCATGTGGAGGGCAGATACTCACTCAGAAGATCAGCCAGAAGAGCTGACCAAAACTGGAATCCCACAAATGTCCATGAAAGCAAAAGGCATAACTGTGGTTGAATCAAACAGCTGTTTGCTATTAGAACAATTGTTCTCAAGTACTACATAGGTAATATTTGGACAGTGTATCCTATTGTTTAGGATAAGTTAAAGAAACCATCCTCTGGAAAGAATTGTTTCTGCTCAGACTTCCATTATCACATCTCTTCTCTCACCCTATCTTTCTTTCTCATTGGCTGCTGTGGCACCTCATCTACGTCTGGTAGAACAGATAAGTAGTTGTCATCAACCCTACTACATGCAGGACTCATTACATCTGCTCTCTGAACACTTCAGATGCTCCTGGCAGCACATTTCTCTTCCTCTGGCCCAGGCAGTGCGTGTGCTCTCTGTGTGCTGACTAAGGGAACCTGTGGTGGGTTGATCCTGACTGGATGCCAGGTGTCCACTCTGTCACTCCCCTCCTCAGCTGGACAGGTGAGAGAAAATAAACCAAAAGGTTCATGTGTTGAGATGAGGACAAGGAGACATCACTCACCAGTTGCTGTCATGAGCAAAACAGGCCCAACTTGGGGAAATTAATTTGTTACCAATTAAATCAAAGTAGGGTAAGGAGAAAATAAAACCAAATCTTAAAAACACCTCCTCTCCAGCCCTCCCTTCTTCCTGGGCTGAACCCACTCCTGATCTTCTCTACCTTGACCCACCAGCAACACATACAGATGGGGAATTAGGGCTATGGTCAGTTCATCACATATTGTCTCATCACATATTGTCTCTCATCCCTGAGGAGTCCTCCTCAGGGGAAGGACTCCTCACACTCTTCCCTGCTCTAGCGTGGGTCCTTCCCATGGGCTGCAGTTCTTTATGAAATGCTCCAGTGTGGGTCTCTCCCACACGGTTCAGTCCTTCAGGAACAGATTGCTCCAGTGTGGGTCACAGGTGCTGCCAGCAAACCTGCTCCAGCACGGGCTCCTTTCTCCATGGGGCCAGAGGTCCTTCCAGGACCCTGCTCCAGCATGGGCTTCCCATGGGGTCACAACCTCCTCTGGATATCCACCTGCTCTGCCATGGGGTCCTCCTTGGGCTGCGGGTGGATCTCTGCTCCCCCATGGACCCCCATGGGCTGCAGGGTCACAGCTGCCTCACCATGGTCTGCACCACGGACTGCAAGGGAATATCTGCTCCAGCACCTGGAGCATCTCCTCCCCCTCCTGCTTCACTGATCTTGGTGTGTGCAGGGCTGTTGCTCTCACATATTCTCACTCCTCTCTCCCCCTGCTGTTGCACAGCAGGTTTTTTCCCCTTTCTTAGCTGTTATCCCAGAGGTGCTCCCATTATTGCTGATAGGTTTGGCCTTGGCCAGCAGCTGGTCCATCTTGGAGCCAGCTGGCATTGGCTCATAGGACACAGGGGAAGCTTCAAGCAGCTTCTCACAGAAGCCACCCCTGCAGCCCCCTCACTACCAAAATCCAGACAGGGTTCCTCCTGGCCCTGACCACAGACTCTCACCATCAGTGGACCATTGCCCACCTCGTCTGTAGTTGCAAAATGCACTTCTGGGCAGACACCCACCTTATTGAGAACCCAAATTTTGTATCACCCAACACTGCCAGGCTGAAAGTTAGGTGGCCATTCACACTTTCTCCACAGAAAAGGAGGAAGGAGAAAGGAAAGCAGCTCTGGAGGGCAGTGGTGGCATGGGGTGAGTAGTGCTCAGGGAGAGCCCGGGGGCACCAGGGAGACACAAGGTGCCCCACTTGTAGGTGGCTACAACCCAGTGAGATGCATCCAGCTGAAATGAGTATTATTTGACATGTTAGGAGGCTCATTCTCCTTTGAAATGGAGACAGACTTATGATGGATTTAGCCCACTAAGTAGGGGCTGGATCTGTGCTAAACTGCAGTTGGCCGCAGTCTTTCAGCCATATGTTTTTGATACTCATAACATTCCTTGAATTAAGATTCAAGGAAAACTTCAAAGCCTACTATTACTTAGTGAAATGAATACTACTAATGGCATTAATCCACGGACTTCAGCTGGACTCTCCACCTGAGAAGAATAAGGAATTAGTAATTTGTAATGATATACAGTCACAAATGAAAATTCTTAAGAACTGCTGGCATTTTGGTTCACCTTATTCAGAGAAAAAAAAGAACAGCACAAAACATGGATGATTTAAGATTTATTCCTGTCATTTCAGAAAATAAAGGAATAATCACCTTGTCTCTGGGAAGTTAAAACACATTACTTTGTTCATTTTTGGTTGCTTTGTATTTCTGTTAAAGATGTTAAGATTTTCTGTTAAATATTTAAAAATATAGAAGTACGCCTAAATGTGCATTACTGCATGTAAAAGTACAAACACGAGGAAAGACAAATAATTAAAGGGACATTATGATATAAAATTTGATTCTCATTTAACCGAGGAAATTAACCAGTAATAAGATCAAAAGCAGAAGAACTACAGAATTCTAGTAGTTAAGATTTCAAAAAGAAAAGTAACTTGTAGATATCAGATTAGTCCATTTGGTCTTAATTTGTAACTGAGAGCAGTGCAAAGGACAGAAGCAGTGACAAGTCAATTGGACTTCTAAAACCTGTTTTGCTTGATATTCAGAGAAAGTTAAACCACAGAAATAAACTTCTGTTTACAGCATAAAACTTAGCTTTTGTCCATCGATGTTATTTCCATATATTTAGATCCTGAATTATATTTACCTTCCCAAAATAATGGGATAAAAAAAATAAACAGAAAAGAGTCAGTGTGCTGAGAAAAAGCAGATTGCCTCTGGATGATAAAAGACCTACTTATACATTGTTTCAATAAACCAACCGATATGTCTAGTAAAAACAGACAAGCTTTGATGCATACAAGTCTGTTTTCAGATCTAATAAAAGATATTACCCCTCTTTACAAGTTCTGGCTTGCTCATTGCCTTATACCATTCTGGCTGCAAAGACAGTGCTGTTGCTCAAACATTATTACTACTGTGAACCTCCCAGCTAAAATAACACTACTACTACAAAAGTCCTACTATAAGTTACTTCCGATTTATCCAACATATTTTGATGCAATCTCTCAGAGGGCCTACATAAAATACAGCATAAAGTTAATCTGCATTATATTCTGAGGTGCCCTGTCACAGAGAGATAATGGAGCAGCAATATAATAGCAGTTGTCAAAATTCAGTCTTTACATAAAGACTGAATGCAAATTGACATTTGCTTACTATACCATATCATGAAAAGAGAAATAATGATTTTAGAGAAGTTTTTGGCAATGGGAATTATTTTGCAGGTTAACTGGCAATAAAATATAGTCGAGAAAAACTTCTGGACAAAAAAAAAAGAAAGAGTGGAATGACAAATACATAGCTGAAAGGTTCCAAAATCCTACGAGTCTGCATGCTGTACTGTGAAATCCCTCTTCAGACTGAAAAAAGAAAATCTTCAGTCACAAGAAAGAAAAAGAAAACCGGTTTTACAAAACTGCAAACTTCCTTCCTGTACATATTTTTAGATTTAAGCCTTTCTGAGAAGCTATTTTTATAAACCTCAGATAAAAGTACTTATACAAGATGTGAAATGGTTCTGTGCTTTGGTTCAAATAATGTTTATTTCAAAATCTGTGGTTTACTCTTAAATAATCTTTTTCTATTGTTTCTTTCTCTCTGATCACACCTTCTTTATTTTTCCCATTCCAAACCTGCAGTAGTAACCTTTCTCCTATCAGACTACCCTATTTTGAAGCTTCTCATGGTTTGTTAATGACACTGTTTCACATGATCCCGTTGTCTAGCTGTGCATCTGCCTATCAATTCCCCTTGAGCCTTTCAGCCAATTTCAGTAAACCCAGAACAAGGGATACGGATTTTCAATGAAACATTAATTCCTACAATTTTTAGGAACACTGTTAGCAAGATGAGGAAGAAATGCCAAAGAAGTGCCCACTGCTGGAAAGGCAAGTACAATTCAGTTATTATGCCTCCTGCTTGCTATTAGCTAATTAAGCTCCTGACTAGTCCAGCATATTTAACATAAACCAGGCACTTTAGCACGTGAGGTTGGAGGGAGATCAGGGTTTGAAGGGTGTAAGATGCTCAGCCTTAGGAAAATAAGCTGCTTCCGTTCTGCTGTGTACATAGCAACTGCTGTGTTTACAAACACCATGTAAGTGAAATGACCATCATATAATATGTAAGAGACACGATTTTGTGAACAACAATCTCCTTCAAGTCCACACCAGTGCAACGACAAACACTCTGTGTGCAGAGAGGCATTCAGTAAAACTGAGGAAATGGCAGTAATTCACAAATCTACAGAATTTCTTGCAGTTTTTTGACAACATCCTCCTCTAGCACATTTAGGAATAACATTGACAGGTTTTAAGAACAGCTCCCTTCTTCCCTCGCTTTACTCTTAAGGCTGGAAGGAAGTCAAACTTGCTCAAGGTTCATGTGGATGAAGAGGACCATATGGTTGTCAAACCAATTTGTTGAACTCTGTCCAAATCCTACGAGACGGATGAGTTTCACATGGACACCACATGGTTTATCTGAGGACAGTTCAGCTAGGAATGAACTAGATAGGAGAAATATTTTGAATTGCTCCCTCTCCAAAAGATAGACGAGATACACTTTTGGGCCTGTAAACAGACTTTTTGACAAATGGTCTCTGCAACATCCTCTGTGCAATTGGTAGACATGCTGAGAATTTCTGCTCATGCTGTTCATTCACCCTGTATGTGAAAAATGAAATGAATAACAGGAAAATGCCACACCACGTTTTTCGTATCACAAGAGTTGTTCCCAATCAGACACCATCTTTTTTTCAATGTAAGAGAATACAGGTCTGCACAAATTCTTTTTCTTATAAAATTTCTGTGATTTCTAACTAAGCAACCATTCTTTTGCACCAGTAAGTACAGAGCATAAACTGGATTTTACTGCTTCTATGAGTCTTTTAAGAGTAACATTATGCCCACTCCAACATCACTGTTAATATCTCATGCAATCAGAAATCAAAAGTTGAAAGACAGAAAGTTACTACTATGAAGAGAAGTCTTACACTGATGTGAAGAATGGTAATTAAAGCAGCCATCTCAGGAGAAACTGAAATGAAGTGGCTATATTTGGTCTCTATTTGTAACATTAAAGTGATATAGCATTCCTCCAGAAGAGTTTTTGCAACTCCTTGATATATTATTCCTATGGGAATTTTTTTTACCTAATTTTGAAGGTTAATTAATATGTACAGTAAGTACTTTCTGATACCTCAGGGTGACATGCCCCCTCCCCCAAAGGTATTAAACTCAGGATAGTATGGAAGGTAGAGATTGCATCTGAGTTTTGGAACAGTAGACAACAGCTAAATTTTTGAATTTACCGCATTTGGATTCTGCCTTTGTACCAAAGCCTAAATATATAGTGTCTAGATAAAGTAATTATATGCTAAACACCTTTAAACTATCTTAATTGTTTGATATTTGAATAACTTTACTGGGTTCTGGTTATCAGTTTAAGGGATACAGAGGACAAAGTTCTCAGCTGCTTGGCATTTTCCCATCAGATACAACAGTCACCTGCTGTGTCAGCTGTAAAACACCAAAGTACCAGGGCCCTGAGGGCATTACCAGGTTCCCCAGCAGGCCTGCCCAGAATCCCAGGTCAGCCCAGCCAAGTATGGAGATGCCCATCCCGGGGCTGGGGCTGCCCCAGTGCCTCTCGCTGCTCCTGGCTGGGGTGGTGGGATGGGTCTGGATGCCAGGGCCTGCTTGGATGCCCTGGGGAGCTCCCGATGCTCCTGGGCCCTGGGAAAAAGCTGGTTCCTGGGGTGCCCAGATGAAACCCATTTCCCACGGGGAACACCTCTGGAACCATCTCTCATTTCCATCATGTCTTACCCAACCCACGGTACACAACGACTCGTGTGTCAAGCGCGAGCGTGAAAGTATCAGACATTGTCCACCACTCGTGTGTTGTATTTGGGACTCGTTATTCCCAGTATGAAAATACCACTTAATCATCTATGCAATGTTCTGGGACTACTGTGATACAGTTACACTTTACCTTCGAAATTACAACTGTGAAAAACAGGAGCTCTTTTCTGAAAGGGATGTCATCCTGCGATCCAGTGTTGCACAAAGGGACATCTACATGCATATATCATTATTGCCAAAATACTATCCAAAATATATGCTGCATAAACCAAAGACTTGAACAAGTGCAAAGTACTCTTTCCCTTACTGGAACTCACACACAGGCTTAAATAAGTCAATGAAAAATTAGGTAACCCAAGAGCACTACTGATGTGCATTAAGTGAATTACTGGATTGGGCCCAAAACTATTGAAAATGGTGTGAGATTGATCCTTGACGTGATCCTTTGGAACAAATTTCAATGTCCAAGTGCCTTGTTTGATTTTCAAGCAGTTTTTTATTTTGTTTTTAGAAGGAACTCTCCTATCTGCTACATAACCTGTTGTTTTCTGAGTGTTGGTGGACAGCGTGTAACACAGCATCCAAGGGGCTGAGTCAGAAGGAAAAAAAATTGTCTTTCATGGGTCTGTGGTAAAATTCTGCTTTCTCTCATCCGTTATTGCTCTTTTATGCTACACCTTTGCAAAGCCGTGTAGCTTTACTCTGCACCAGCAGTGTTACAAGTTTACTTTTGTCTACCTCGGGAGCAGGGCGGTGTCAGAGTTCAAGATGTGGGGATAAATGCACCCCTTAACATAGAGATCTTCTAAGTTCTGAATAATTCGGTCACCAGAATGTTGTTTCTCATTGGTTTTGGGTTAGTTAATGAACAACATGACCAGCTGGTTCACAACTGGTTTCACTTTTTGTTTGATGGGCTGGCTGCAGCGCCGGAGCTGGGCGGCCTGCAGGGAAACACTTCCGTTCCCCACATTTTCACACTGAAGTAAAGACGTCCCAAAAGCATTTGTAATCACACCAACGGTTGTGTACAGCAGGGAATTAGCCAGAATGACTACCAAGGAATAAATTATTCTGTCATAGTTCTGTGTGGACTCTTACTTTGGAGCAATCAGTGAGTTTTGTGAGCGCCTACTAACATCTGTCTTCACCTCATGGATAATCTTCAATCAGCAATTTTTCTCGCTCATATCCTTTTGTTTCCACTATTGCTGCACAAAGATAAACCAGTAACGTTTATTTGCAGTATTGGGGGGGTGTATACACATCTTTTTCAAAGGTAAAGGAGTGTCCTTCAAGATGAGCCACAGCAATGCCTCCAGAGAAGAGCAGGAGCCTGAGCACAGAGGGGAGAACAGGAAGAGTTCCCCAGCCAGAAGTCTGTGTGCAGTTTGCTTGTTCAGGAGCCACACAGTGCCATTGCTGTCCCAATATCTGCTTTTATTTGGTGCCATAAATAGCTGTGTGCTCCAGCCTATCGTGACCTTTGATTAGCACAGCTACAAGCAACTGCTGGGCTGTCAAAGCACTCCAGAATATACTTTGAAACCAGGAAGGAGGTCAAATATAAACATGAATAGTTTCTTTTCCCATGCAAGTGCAAAATTCCTCTTGTATCTCATTGTGCTTTTGCAAACTGTACATAAAGTAAAATCCAAAATCAGAAAAAATACCAGCAAAGGTGCCAGAAAGCTGAAGAGGAATCGGTTCTTAGTTTGTTCCAAACCTAAGGTTTCAATTAAAATAATCAAAGCTTCCACTCTTTCTCTTGGCTGAAGGAATGCTTCTTCACAAGAGGGAATATTTGCTACAAGTTGTAACACTATTGTTTCCACAAGTATTGTTCCTATCTTTTTTTTTTGTTGACTTTTATGTGAACTGACAGTCGACTTCTTGGTGGACAATTGCCCACATTATAAAAATTCACTGATGTGTCACTCTTTGGTTCTGCCAAGAAAGCCACAGTAGTTACAAGGAGCACAGTATTTGGCCTGTCATTAAAACAAGGGTCCACTTAACAATAAAAAGAAATCACCATCAACAAACACAGCAGTTTATTTTTAAGGGTAGGTGTCAAAATACAGACAACTCCAATTGTTTGAGGTGTCTGTGCCTCTGTAAGTCATAAACAGCGAAGAGCTCGAGGGAGAACACTGCACCAGGCAAGGAAAGCTAAATGCATTTTAGGTGCAGTAATTTTAACTGCCTTCCCTGGAGAACAAACTGGATAAATTGGAAATAAGAGGAAAAGCTCAGAGTAATTGATAAGAGACAAAAAAACCGAGGCTACAATAACATGCTCAGAGGCACGAATATCTGGAGATAAAAGGGTTGTTTTTTCATATGATTACATATATTTCTAACGCAAACATGAACAGGCTCACACTTGCAGATTTTCACCATGGTTGTAGCTTGGTTTTATTGTTGAAGAAGATGCATGCAAAGCTATTCCTTCAGTAAACAAACTGTTGCATTTGTACAGTGATGAAGCAGCTGCATCCCTTGTTTTGTTTTACTGAGTGGCTAATGCAGAAACATACTTCAGATTTCCTTCCCAAATAATACCATCAAATGATTAGCAAGAAAAATTACTAACTCTAACTTTGTTAAATTGGGAAATATCATAATTTATCACCACTTGGCTTTGAGCTCTAGCTTTTTACTGAAAAACACCCATCCAGTTTCAGTGCTGTTCAAGCTCCTGCAATGAGTGATCGGTTTTTTAGCCTTTTGCCACCGAATGGTCCAAAAGATAAAAACATTTTGCACGAGAGTTAAGGCTCTTAGCCTGAGCCTCTCGAGCAAATTCCAACCTGTGGAGTCTAAATTCCTCCTGTGTTTTCAGCTGGATGCTGCGACTTTCACTTCCTACTCTGACATTCTTGAATGATGTTGTTAAAATGAGACTTTGACCTTGGAATATGGACCAACAAAACATTAAGCACTAGTTAAGGTGCTGTTCAAGACCGAGCTCTCCATATCTGCCAAACTTCTGTCCTTCCACAAGGCGTCCTTTCCAATTTTTTCTCCAGGTTTTAAATCCAGGTTTTAAGTCTCCACAGCTGCATCTACACAGGCTGGGGTTCTACTGACCTCCTACTCTAGTCATAAATGAACACATAAAATGAAAACGTATCATATAAAAGAAAAAAGCATCACAGAATATTCTGAGGCGGAAGGGACCCATAACATCATCGAGTCCAACTCCCGCCCTTGCACAAGACTATCCCCAAGAGCCACACCATGTGCCCAAGAGCGTTCCTTGTCCAAACGCTCCCGGAGCTCGGTGCCGTGACCACTTCCCTGGGGAGCCCGTGAAGAGGAACAAAAGATCCATTTCGCTTTTTAAAAAAGCAACGCCGGTGTCCCCTAACGGGGATGTGTCTTCTGCGGGAGGCGAGGGATGGAGTCACCTCCGCGGCAGCCCCGGGGTCCCGCAGCCTCCGTCCCGCTCCCCGTCCCGGTCCCATCCCGAATCCCGGCGGGAGAGGCGAGAGGCGACCGCGCTGACGTCACCGTCACCGCCCTGACGTCATCATCCGGGCCCCCGCGCGCGCCCGCCGCCGAGGGCCCACAATGGGGAGCGCGCGCGCGCGCGCGCCCCCAACGGACGCGAAACGGGCCCGGCGCGCGCGCGTCGCTGCCTCTCTGTGCGTGTGAGAGGGAGAGAGAGTCCCGTCCCACCGCCCTCACCCAGCCCCGCACCGCCCTCCCCGCACAGACACACACGGAGCGGGCTCCAGCCGTGAGTGGCAGCCCCGGAGGACACACGCGGGTGGCGGAGCCGCTGCCGCCGCGGTGGGCCGGGTGCGGGAGGCGCTGCCGGCGCCGCCATCTTGCCCACGGGGCCCCCGCCAGACGCGGCTGCGCTGCCGCCGCGAGCGCGAGGAGTCGCCGCCGCCTCCCTCCCTCCGTGCCCGCTCCCTCCCCCGCCCCGCCGAGCCCTCAGCGCGGAGCTCCCGCTCCCCCGGCCCGGCCCCGCCGCCCCCGCCCGGCTGAGCTCCGCGTCCGCCCACCCCCCCCGCGTGCGCCCGGTGCCCGGACGGGGCGGAGCGGAGCGCGCAGGCCCCGGCCCAGCCCCAGCCCGAGCACAGGCAGGGCCGCCGCCGCCGCCGCCGGGCAGCAGCTGGTGACGCAGGAAAAACGCCCCGGAGAGAGAGAGCGGAGCGCCCAGGGCCGGCACCCGGAGCGCGGGCAGCGGCGGCCGATTCGCCCCTTCCCTCTTCGCGCCGCAGCGCACCCGGAGTGGGGGAACCGGGGCAGCGCGGAGCCGCCCCCTCAGAGCCGCGGCCTGGCATGAGCCCGTGCCCCGCCGGCCGCCGGGCATGAGGCAGCGCCCAGGAGGGCTCCGGGCCGCCGCTGCAGCCGCCGCGGGACGAGGGGAAGCGGTGCGAGGGTGAGTGCGGAGCGCGGTGCCCGGGCGGGGCCGGGCGGCGTTGGCGCTCCCCGGGGACGGGGCTCCGCGGGCCGGGGCGCGGCGGGAGGGGCAGGACGGGGCTGCCGGGCCCCGCGGGGGTGCGGGGCGGCGGCGGCGCCTCCCTCGCAGCCCCAGCGGGTCGGCCCCGCACCGCCGTGTTTTGGAGGGCGAGGGAAAATGGCTGACGGCTCCTCATCGCCCGAGGCCGGCGGGGGGGAGCCCAGAGCCCTTGAGGGGCTCTGCCCGGCCCGCCGGAGCCCCTCTGGCCGTGCCCCCCCCTGGCGGGGAGGAGGGCCCGGCGCGTCCCCGCAGCGCTGCACCGGCATCGCCTCGCCGGGTTCTCGCTTCCCTTCGCCCCGAACGCCATTACTGAGGTGGAGTGATTGGGGCCGCGTAGGCCCGGGCGACGCCTGGAAATCAGGCCCTGTCGAGGCGCTTTCCCGGCGGTCTCAATGAAAACCACCAGCGAGCAGCTCGCTCACGCCCGCTGTAAACACTGCGAACACGTAGGCCACTCCTCTGGCCTCGGCTTCCAGCGGGCCTGCTGCCGTGCACGAAGAAAGCGTTCGTGGCTTTTTCATCTGATCCCTCCGGTCCGCCGTGCCGCTTCTCCCCGGATCCGTGTCTTAGGGCTTGTCTGTAGCGATTTATTCCAGGCACTACAGCTCTCTCCCCAAGGTGTGCGCAGGGGTAGTTGCATGGGGTTCGGCCGCGGAGATTCCCTGTTATTGTCCTCGAGAAAACGGGATTTCACCACTTGTTGGGGTTGTTGAGGTTTTTGTGTGTTGGTTATCGCTGTGTTAACATGTGCCGTTCCGCTTCGTGCAGCTTTGTTTGTATACAGAGGGAATAGCCTTTGAAAATTATCTGTTTTGTTTTTAAATGATTTTGTTCTCTTAGGAGCATCCAAAAATCTTGAGCTGGTTTTTAAGGTGCCATATTTCATTTTCAGGTTGCTCCCTCAGAAGTCGAGTTAAGTGTTTTGAAGATTCACAGTAACATGCAACTGTACAGGGAGGAAAAAAAAAATCTTGCAGAAAAGAATTGTTCTAATTAAATGCTCGAAGGACTCCCAGGCTCACTGCAGACATATTGTGTCTGTCTCAGCTGTCTTCGTGGTATCTGTACAACTCGGTTTATATTCACAGTTCTGTAGCTGTGTTCGTGTCACTGGGTGTTTGTATCAGTCCAAAGACCCTCTGAAGTCGCAGGCTCAAAGCCAGCGTAAGGCCCACTTTTGCTGACCTACTTGCAGAACTGGGGCCTGTATTTTTGTAAAAAGTTGTTGGATATAGATATTATTATGCATTCTTTAGTATACCAGTGGCAACATTGCTGTGATAGACAGGACTGGGTAACCTGTGCTTTTCAGCAGCTCCTCAAGTGCCTGACAAATAAGTGGTAAGATCTTTATGTTTAGGACGGGACTACTGATTGGTGTTTGGGGGATTGACCTTTATTGATTATGGAATTGGAGCAATGTCCCTAGTAAGAAAGATTTAGGAGTAACTGAAATCTGTAGGCAGCTGACTTTATTCTTGATATGACAAGGTTTTACTTAGAGGAATTGTCAGGCCTCCCCATCATAAATGTTGCTGATCTAGTAACCTTTTTATTTCAGCAAAACCCAAGTCATGTGTGAGGGAGTTGGGGTTTTATTGTTTGTTTGTTTGCTTGGACTTTTTTGTTTTGCTTTTTAAAATAATGCTTTTGATTCTTGGAGGTGAAGTAATGTTTATTCTTTGAACTGACAAGCTACAGTAGCTAATACCAAGAATTTCAGGGAGGCGTATAAAATACCTGTATTGATTAATCTGTTGCAATACTCTGGACAATGGTGATGCTTAATGATAGCTGTGAACAAAAACATAAACATAATCATAAAGCTGCAGTGGAAGAAACTCAAGTTATCAGCATGTTTATGGGGAGGTGGGCAGGGGGCAATTAATAAGGAATAAATATAAGATTATGTCATAGTAACTTTTCCCTCTCCAGTATATCTTGTACTTTTCTTTTGTGTAGTTTGTGTTAATGCTATTCTTTAGGGTATCTTCTCTCTTAATCTTTCCTGGCTGCTGTTTCAAATTCCTGCAGAATTTGCCCTTTGGCAATGCTTAGGCCCATGGAACTGACAGGAAGACTACATCTGGAGGTGGTAATCAATAAGGATAGTGGTAGCAAAGCTATTTTTCTGTCTCCGTGGAACACTGTCACCCTTACATAAACGTTTTCTTCCCCACATTGTGGTGCATTTGTACTCAGAGATAGACCAGTGCAACTGCTCTCTGTTCTAAATGCACACTTTTAGGTTTATGCATTTTACTAATATTCTGGAATTCTTAGAAGAGAGACTCAGAGTAAACTAAAATAGTGCATTAGTGTCTATTTTGCAAAATTAAATAGACTTCTGAGAAAATAAAGGTGCCTGTAATACCTTAGTTCTAAGACATCTTACACTTGAAATTGCAGTTAGTTTAGGACTTTCCAATATGAGTGCAACCTCGGGTAAAATTGGATAGGAATTCAGTTATTTATCAGTTTGAACAAAATACTTTTAAATGCCTTTTGAAGTTTTATCTCTGTCAGGTGTGTATTGAAAATATATGGAAAGTTTTTCTGGCCTTCTGGTTTAGACAAGTTCAGAACTTATTTCAGGTATTTGAATGGAAAGTACTTTTGTGTTAGGCAGTACTCTGAGTGTATATATAGATATAGATACATATTTTTATATGCACGGGTTTTTTTTTATTTAGAAATACTGTTTTGTATTCTAAGAGACCTAAAAGCTGTTGGTACATTTTGGAAACATCCTGATCAGGATAGCCTCATTTGTGAAGTGAATGAGTCAAAGGTGTCCCTTACTGTTTTTAACTTATAACAGGATTTTAAACAAGCCAAATCCCACAAAACATCTGAAACTACTGTGCTTACTTTAGTTCTTTCTCTTGTAATCACAAGCAGTTGTTTAATCAAACTGGTAGCCTTGCTTATCCAGCACTTACAGAGACCAATGTGAGGTGGTTGTCTGAAGATGTAAGAAACTTTGCTCGATTTTTTGCTCATTTGAAAAGTTGTCCATGTGAAAGCTTTTGTGTCCTTTAGACAGTTGTTTCCTGGATGTTTTGCATTAATATTAATCTGAACACGTGGACACGTTTCTCTTGTATCTTAACTTTTTCTTACAACATGAATCTGTCTTCTCTTCCACCTCTGTGTACCTGCATCCAGTTTTATTACCTGTACCACACTTGTTTAAAATCAGAGTTCAAAATTTAAAGCTGTGCTGGAGGGTATGTTTTGGGAATACAGCTTGGTAATGTTTGTCTTTCGCTCTAGTCCTTGTCTTTTGCAAAGCTGGCAATGTTGTGTGCTGTTCCTGTAGACTTGTCTTATATCACACATAATGTTTGTGGTGTATAAATACAGAGTTCCTTTTATTTTTTGACACAGCCGAGCATTGTTATGCTATTCCATAGTAGAGGTGAGGGGTGGAAAGAAAGTCTTTCATAAGCATTTGTTTGCGTGCAGTGGGACTTGAATTTTTGTACCTGTGAAGTTTAAGCTACTTTAGATTCAGATGTTAGAGAAATGCAGTGACATTTCCATGTATTAAATCTAGTTTTTGTTTTCTTGCTAGTGTAAGGACATTTTAAAATTCTCACACTGTTATTACAAAAGTGTAATTCATTGTGAGTTATCTTTTTAGAACAGTTATATTGTGTTGGCTGTCTCTGTTATGCTTCAGGCTAGAACGTGACTTGAGGACATGGCTAACTGAGGTTCCCTCTGCACTTCGGGACAGAACCATGTTTTGACTTGGATATTCTTGTTTAGAGTCTTGAATAGACTCTAAATAGTGGCAGAAAACTGTTCTGTCACGACTTTGCACCCTCAAAATGTCAACTGCTGCCTTTCTGAAACATTACAGTGTCCAGTTGAGCCCACTGGTGCTTTGAGTACGTTCTGTAGATCTGATTTGGTAAAGTACTTTAAAATGGAGTGTTGGTAACATTAACAGGAGAACTGTTAATGACTGTCCCCACCAGAGAGGAGAGGGAAAAGAAGGTGGTAAAGTGACCGGTTGTGATTTAGGATAAAATCCTTTTGCATTTTCTGTTGTGAATATTCTGATATTTGCATTGTTTTACAAGAAGCCAGTAGTTGCTCATTTTATTTGAGAGGTGGATTCAGTCTGCTTGTCATCAAAACTTTTTTGGTTGCCAACTGTTGACGTGTTTTCAAATAAAAATCATAATGCCGGGAATGAAAACCATTTGGATGCAGGTGTGCTCCCAGGCTTGCTTTCTAAAGGAACATTGTTGATGTGTAGTTTTCTTAAAGTATTAGTTATTATGAACTGTGACAATGATTACTTGCTGTTGGTTAACTTTGTGTTAGTGTGTCTCTGAAGAGATCCATGAGATGTAGATTTAAGATCTAGTTGTATTTTGAATGCTAGTATTTTCAGCCTTTTTTTCCCATAAATTTAATTGAAGACTGCTTTAGAAGTAATGGATAACTATCAGGAATGTTACTGTGGGAATCTTTTATTTGTAGCATCCTTGATCTGCTTGCAAAACCACTATGTAACCCTGTCTGGTGATTTAGTTTTCCTTACACATGTAACTGCCAACAGAAAAATGTGATTTTCATGCACATAGATCTTTTCATGGACGTCTCAGCAAATCATACTGTGTGGTAGTTAGCATTTATCTGTGGATTTACTCAGAAGAGGGGAATTCCACATTGCATCATTCCTCAGGGATGTACATCTGTGCTTTTTTTCCCAAATTCTGTTCTTAAGCTGAGATTCAAGAGTGTGTCAAAGACGAGACACAAACATGCGACTCTTTCCTCATATCCTCTTCTTTCTGCTGTAAATTGCAAAAGGCTTCCCCAATACTTTTTTAACAGAAGTGTTCAAATGAGTGCTTCAAAATAATGAAAAGTACTTGGAGGGAATTTCAGGGCTATCTTTTCATTAAGCTTTCATGTAAAATACCCAAAGCTCAAGTAATAGAAAATTGTTCCTAGAAGAGCCTTTAAGACAAGCAGCACTTTTTCTAACAGCTGAATGGCAACATGGAATGACAGCAAAATGTATGTTGTGGATTCCATGGGCTTCAGTCCTTAAGTCACTTAATTGGTGCTTAACCTGCTTCAGCAGGACTAGTTGTGGGAAGAGGAAACCGTTTGTTTTGTGTTATGGTGGTCTTAGCTGGAGTGATATGAAAGGGTGAAAGGAGGAAAAAAGATTATTAGAAATGTGATCAGTAAGAAAAAAACAGTGGTGTGTGTCAGGTGTGATCCCTCTGTTACCAGGGAGGCTTTTCGGTTGGAGGGGAGTGTCCTTGCTGGCACTGTGGTGTGGGATAGTGGGAACAGGCCTGCCTTTGGCTGTGGGTGGAACTTCAGGTTTCTTGTCCAGAAATAAAAATTGACAGTGAGGGAAAGAAAAGTCTCTTACTTTTCTAATGTAAGATGAGAGTGAACGTTGTTGTCAAAACATACTGGCATCTTGGTAAATGAGCATTGAATCTTTTGGTGTTTATTTTTGTCTGCTGTCTTAGCAATAAAGTGCTTCATTGTGGTTTTGAGTAAGTTTTCACAGGACAAGTTCATGAATTTTAAAGTCAAATAAAAAAGGTGTCTCTGCTTAGCTTAATTTTGATGAACTAAAACCTTAATTTATAGTTTATATTTTATGTTAGACTTTGTAGATTTCTGATTTAGAAATAGAATGTTAATTGTTCAGTGATTTCCAATATTTCCTTTTAATGTGTTTTCCTGAATTATTGACCTGTGAGGATTTCTTTCTTTTTTTTTTTTTTTAAATTGTGACATAAATCCTCTGGAGCTTGAAGATGAAACTCTAGTGGCTTGTTCTACAGTTTCAGTCTCGAGTTTTGAACAGGCCTGCATATGTCTTGACCTGTCTTTCAGACAGTGTTTTATTAATCACAGTGGGACCTTAAAATCCCAGGTGCTTTTCCCTGAATGCTTCTAATTGTCTATGTGCACACACACGTGGGTACACACTCATGCAAGGGGCCTTTCTCTAGGATGATGTACTGACTTTTCCCTAGGTGAGGTGTAATGTCAGATTTCTTAGGGGCTTTATAGCTCTCTTGCTGTGTTGGGGTGTCTTCATGGTAGTTCTGGTAATTAGGCAGGAGCACAACCTCCAGATTGCCTGAAAATTCTTACTGTTCGTATTCTTGTAGCAGTTCAGCCAGATTGCTGTGTTTGACAGTTTGTTATGTGTCTAGTGAAGATGTAATTTGAAACATGAATTTCCCTTGTGGCATTTTTTCCCTTCCACTTCCAGGATTGGAAAAACAAAGTTTTTTTTTGTGAACTCAGTGGTAGTGAAACCTTGCTATGAGCTGATGTGTCTTCAGCCATGGAAAACCCCCAGTGTGATCAGTACCAGCCTCTGGTCAGCAGGTGTATGACTGAAGTTTTTCACCTACCTGCACCTTTCTGGGATTTTTGACCACATGAAAGAGGGTTTGGTAATGCCATCCTGTCATGAATTTTCCTTTTAGTTCATATCACTCTGCTGATAATGGTATGAATATTTAGGACCAGCAGCAACTTGGATATGTTGCCTGGAGGCGGCTGGAGGAGGGTAGTGGTTGGTTTAGTTTTTGTTGTTGGCAAGTAGTAGCCAAAATAACAGTTTGATTTGGAGACTCAACTGCGCTGTGTTGATTGATCCTTAGACAGTACTTCAGAAGATCATCTTTCTCTAAAGTTGAAATGGTACTTGATACTTATGTACTGTATGTTTATATGTTTTATATTTACTTAGGATTGAGTATCACACTGGAAGGTTGAGATGTACAAGTTATGTGTGTTACATAGACTCAGCAGCAAGTAAGATTTGAGAGCAGAGAATCAAAATCTCTCCTGCTTCGTGCTTTTTAAGTATGTGCTTACACTGTGCTACACCTGAAGTACAGTTTGAGGGTTTTGCAGTGTTGAGGAGCCCCTGCGGTTCTTTGTGGGTGTGAAAAGGCGATAAATAGTGGTAATTCACGTGAAATGAAGACCAACCCTTTAGTTTTACTTTCGATTAGTCTAACAGCAAAATTTTGCTTTAAATGAGAGTTTATATGATATGTCATTTAAGTTCTAAATGGCAGTTGTCCACTAGAATTCTCTATTCTATATCCTTGACATTATCAGTTTCTCTGATGTGTTTGATGAATTTAAGTTCTTTTCTCAGAACTTGATGCCTTAAATGGGAATAGGGGGGAGGGGAAGAAAAGCCTGAACCACTGTGTTAACGTTTAAGTAGTTAGGTCGCAGTTGTTTTTCCCGTGAAAGGAATTGTGAAGATGTTAGCTTGGGGGTACATTTCTGTAGGTATAAAAAAACTTTACTTCTTAAGCAGGCTCTGGAAATGTTTGTTTTCTCTTAAGATACTTTCGTTATTTTTGTGATATTTTCTCTTAATAAGGGTTTTTTTGTTTGTTTGCTTAAATTTTTGTAGTTTGCTCGTACTTGCCTGGTTGGTCTAATGTTTGTAATCTTCTTTAAAGAAGACTTGCCTTGTCTCTCCTATTTCTGGGTAGCTAATGTTCTGTTTCACCAGAATTGGTAAGGTTAGGTGTTAACCTTGGAGAGATTTTCTTACTGTGAAGAAAGTGTCATCTTGACAGACAACAACTTATCGCAGGGTGTGTGTAATCAGTTGGGTGTTTTCCTTTGCTTTGCTCAGTTTTTAAATGTGAGGTTGATGTTGAAGGTACCTTATTCTTGCAAGGTTTCTTGATAAATGCAACTGAAAAGTTTGAGTTTTCCCAACTAAAGTACATGTATTTTCATCGGGACATGGGGGTTGTAGTATTTTAGAGGGGATTCTTGAGCAGAACTAGGTGCTTGTTTTTTAAAAGGCTTGTGTTACTCATTTTTGAGTCAAATTATCAGATAGCTCAGTGAAGTTACTTTTAAGTTGTGTGTAGTGAAAAACAAATGAGGCAAAGAGCCTTGGAAAAAAACCCAGCAAGTTATGGTCTGTATAAACACTTTACCGTTTATGGGGGAGAGTGATGGATCCTTTGATCCAACCTGGCCTTGAACACTTCCAGTGATAGAGCATCCACAACTTCTTGGGCAACTTGTTCCAGTGCTTCACCACCCTCCAGTGAAGGTTTTCTTCTTAATATGTAACCTAAACCTACTCTCTTTCAGTTTAAAGCCATTCCCCCTTGTCCTGTCACTACATGTCTTTGTCAAAAGTCCCTCTCCAGCTTTCCTGTAGTCCCCTTTAGGTACTGAAAGATGCTCTAAGGTCTCCCCTGAACCTTCTCTTCTCCAGGCTGAACAACCCCAGCTCTCTCAGTCTTTCTTCACAGGAGAGGTGCTGCAGCCCTTGGATCATCTTCATGGCCTTCTCCAGACCCACTTCAACATGTCCTTATGTTGGAGACCCCAAAGCTGGATGCAGCACTTCCAGGTGAGGTCTCAGGAGAACAGGGGCAGAATCAGCTCCCCTGACCTATATCTTTTGGGCTTTCTGGACAGTGAGTGCACATTCCTGGGTTATGTCTAGCATCTCATCCTCCAACAACCCCAAATCTTTCTCCTCAGGGCTGCTCTCAATCCATTTTCCATCCAGCCTGTATTTATGCTTGGGATTGCTCCAACCCACATGCAGCTCCTTGCATTTGGTGTTGTTGAACCCCAAGTTCCTCTAAGTTCACATCAAAGTTGAAAATGGGAAAATAGGAGAATGAAACTTATTATTAAACCAGTGTTTCCCTGCCCCTTCCCACCCCCCCACCCCCCCAGATTATGAACTCTTCCTTCTATCGGATCCTTGACTTATTCAGTCTGGAAGAAAGATGGAATTGAATTGTCATAAAGTCATAGAATATGCTGAGTTGGAAAGGACCCATCAGGACCATTGAGCCCAACTCCTGGCCCTGTCATTCAGTATTTTATCTTTGGAATTCTTTCTGTAAATGCATGTGTTACATCACTCTAAATCGTGTACTGAGTAGAACTATTCCTCTGTTAATAAACTGGATAGGTTCTTTAGGTTCCTCTAATTCTCATCCCGTGCATTACCCAAACATTAATCAAAAGGCTTGTGTTGTCTTTTATTGAGAAAGAACTGAGGCTCAGAGGCTGAAAACTTCAAAAGTACCTCTTGTCATAGCTTTTCAATGGATTTTTGTTGGATGTTCAGGTGTTACAGACACAGTTTTGCTGGCTTAGGTTGCTGTTGTGCTCCCTCGGTTTTGTCTTTGTCTCGGTACCCAGAAGACTGAGAGGAGGATGAAAAGGTTAATCTGAAAAGAACCCTGTAGTTTCTCCAGCAACGTATATGAACAAGACACAGACAAAATTAACTTCTTGGGAGTTCTATATTACTGCCTTATAACCCAGAGATTTCCCTTTGACTTCTGCAGTTCTGTTTCTTTCCTTATAAAACATTATTTAACTTTTGTAACATATAAGGAATGGACAATTTTTCTTCCTGGTGCCTCAGTTGATTACTGTTTACCCAGGGGACTTAGTTTGATGGAAATGAAATTACAGTGGAAACCGGATTACTCTGAAAATTCCAATTAGGTAGGAGAAAAATGACAAATTGAGCCTTTGACAAATGCAGAGAGCATGTTCTGTCTGTCTGTCATGCAGACATAGAATTTTGTTAAATGAAAACTTCTTTTGTGAAAGAGTCATGATGTTGACTGTCACAGTGGGTACAGCTGTTGTACTCAGCTACTCATTCTCTGTCATCTCTAGTTCTATTTTTTTACCTGAATTTCCAGGTAATGTTTGAATTGTACAAATTGTACAGTTTTGTTTACAGTTTCATAACTGGCCTTTTTTTTTGTCAGAGAAGTAAAATCTTTGTCACCTTCTGTGTTTTATGTCTTCTGTATTGCCTGTTGTAGCTCTGTCACACTAATTTGTGTGCTTGTAGCCAGATTATTCAAAGTATTATTGCTAAATTAATTTTCCTGACTCATTGTCATCTCCTGAATATTCCACTGGCTTTATCATAATTTCCAGGACAAAGACAGTTTGTTGCCTTCGCCTTCTTAGACTTCTTGAACTTGGCCTTATTTGCTGTGGCTGCTTAATATTTCTTTCATGACTGAACTTGTGCTGTTCATGAACTGACATTCCTGGCATTTATCATACACTAAACAGCTTTCTCTGTGTACATTTTCCTGTGATACCCGTTATATTTGAGAAAAATGTTGGTCTTTATGACTCTTCTGTGTTGTCAAGACTCATTTGTGCAATAATGTATGTGAACCCTGGTTCTATCATATGTGCTAACTGTGATTATCCACATTCTGTTTCCTTCCCTTTCCCTCCTCTTTCAGGGTGTCCATGATAGATTTGCACTGATGCTGAAGGAGTTGGTTCCTATCCATGGTTATATATATGTTCTTCCTGTTTCTTGTGCCATTTTTAGTGTTCATGGGGCATGTGATGCAGCTGAAAACTAAAATGATTTTTATTCCTTTCCTCCGGTTACCTTTCAGCCAGCCTGGCTTCTTGATCTGGCTGGAGATGTGATGCAAGGGCTCATTCCATAGTGGTGGTTAGGATGGAAGCAAGCAGGATCACCTTCCTTCCCTTCTCCTCACAGTGGAGACATCCCTGGTTTCAAATGGACTGTGTACCTGCAGCTAAGGCTTGTCCACATGCAGAAATACAATGAAACTCCTTTTCTAAAATGAAAGTCTCTTTCTAAAATTTATCAAGATATAATACTGTTAGTGGGGAATGAGATTGCTGTTTCTCACTGAGATGGAAGCGGCAGAGATCCAGGTACACACTGTGGTGGCAAAACTACCTTAATTAGAGCTCTGTCACTGTCACTTGGTGCTAGTGGTTTAAGCTCTGTCTCTGAGGAGAACAATTAAAACATTCCTCCTGTCTCTTTTGGCCCTTTGGTGGGATCTTTACAGTGTGTTTTGTGACTGAAGGGAGGGCTCTTTAGCAGGGGAGTTTATGGGATTTGCAGATAACCATTTTCAGTTCAGGGAGAGCAGCAGTAATGTGTGTTTTGGATTTTCTATTTTGTGTGTGGTGGGTTGATTTTTTTTTTTTTTTAATGACTTTCTGGTTTTTACACAGAGCTGCAACAGAGTTTTTAAACCCATCCTCAGTCCTTAGGATGTGGTAGTAGTTGGTCATTATCTCCTGCATTTCTCAATAAAGAAGGTTGTGGCATGCCTTTTGATGGGTTTTATGGCTCCAAGAATATTATGTTTCTGGGACAATGGAGTCACATTTTGCATTGGTGAGGGAGTGGGTACAGTGGAAGTAATTCTGTTTCTAACCCTGCTTTGTTCTTAATGTACTTTTTAGGGGCTTCTTTATTTGTTCCTGTCCAACCTCCTCCCTGTTTACCTTTCTGCATTTACATGAAACTGCAGCCTTCCTTGTGTTGGCAGGAGGAGCATGAAGAGACAAAATTGCTGTTCTGTTGCAACTTCTTATTTCTCTGTAGAGAGGCCTGGATTTTTATGGGGAGTTGTTACACAAATTCTCCCTATCTATCAGATAGGCAGTGTTCAGTGATTTCTTGAGCATTCAGACTGCTTAGGCAGGTGGCTTGTGTGAATCTGGTTGGAATGGAGGAGCATGTTTAGGGCAGACAATAATAAAAAAATGAGCTATCACTTTATAACACCTCCAGGGAGCTTGTGCAAGCTTGACTTTTCAAACCAAGTATCTTCTGACTGAAATTCTTATAGGGCAACAGGAAATGGCAAAATGTTTACATGCAGTGAGCTGGCAGGGAACAGTACAGAAATTGCCAGGCTGAGCTGGGCAGTCGGTTCGTTGAAAACTGGTTGGCTAAGTTTGTTGAACAGTTATGAATAAGCTTATTGAAATGTGAATTTTAATGCTGTTGTCACTTTCTTCTGTTTTAGAGATATTTTAAATTACTCTTGCTGCTGATGATGGTAGAGTTTGAATTCCTGTGCTTAGTTTGTGCTGATTAAACATCACGTGAAAAGCAAAGTTTAAAAAAAAAAAAGTGAAATTAATGCTAGTGCAGTAATGGGAATGCTTAGATTATTACACACATTTCAAAATATCTAGATATTTCAGTTATTTTTGTCATGATTCAAAAATGTGAACTGCTTCCAACTAAATATCAGTGTTAGATGCTGTATCCTGCTTTAATTATTTGCAGTTAACAGAGCAATAAGTTGTGTTGATTTTATACTTGGAGGGGAAAATTCTATGATGTATTGATAATGTCCCAGGGTACCAGAGGTAAAGACTAATAATAATAAATTAAGTAATTTTCTTCAGTGTAGTGTTTTAACGTAGTTTAGAGAAGGCATTAAATTCTCCACAGGAGAAGTTAAGGAACCACAAGGGCTGGATTTTTTCAGGCCAGCTTTAAATTTCACTTTTCGTACAGAGTCTTTTACAGTGTGATTGCAGTGGTGGTGTTGGGGGCTGCTCACTATGTGAGACATCAGGTGCCGTGCAAGAGATGATCTAGGAAAGAATAGTGCACAAATAACATGTAAAAATAACATTGGAGTAATATCTGTAATTCACTGGCTGAATGACTTTAGCCAATGTTTCAAGTATTTATCGTGCTGAGTTTTGCAAAGCCTGAAGTGCAGTATACTATAAATAACTTCATGTTTTAAAGCCACAAGTGGAGTGAACCTGGAAGATGCCACTGCCCTTCCCTTCAGGTGCTTTGGAAAGAATGAAGGCAGCAAAAGTCACTCAGCACCTACCACTAGCCTGGTATTGTTTGGACCTCATCAGAAATTGCAGAAGCCACGATGTGTTAATATCTCTGAGAGGCCAGGGATGCCACTGAAGATAAGTGATGGTTTGGACATTGGGATGGTTAGGTGGGATCTTCCAAGGATGGAATGTTGAAGTGTAATTTCCTTTTTCACTCTGTTCCACAGGAAGAATTGAAGTTGTGAACAACATTTAATTGCTCCAGTACAGCAGATGAAAGGGAGTGCTTTGTTTTAAACTTTTCTAGTTAAGTTTTTTATATTTCTGTCTGCAGCTATCTGTAGTCCTGAGACAGTTGGATTAGATGATTATTGGAGGTTCCTTGCAGCTGAAAAAAATAATTCCATTCTTAAATAGTCCTATAATTGGAGGAGTAAGTAGATAGCTCATAATTTTAACTTCATCAGTCTTGCCTACAAAATTGTGATTTAAAAAGTCCGAGATTTCTTTGTGAGCCCTGCAGCAAAAGAAGAAACAACTTCTAAGGAAGTTTCAGAGGTTTATCCTCTGCTACATCTAGGGGATAAAAGTTCTTAGCAATTACTAAGGGTTTGAGCATCACTCACAAAAAGAAGTGAGATACTATGTGGATACTTTTTGGAATTTACAAAACTCATGTTCTTATCTAGTTAACCATAGGACCCAATTTAGAGAGAAACCATAGAATCTAACACAGCCTGAAATAACAACAAAACCTTCCTGCACAAGTTGCAGAACAGAAGTTCAGGGTGTGTATGAATGGCTTTACCACTACCCTCACTATTCAATACAAACCCCAAAGCTTTTAATCATGAAAGAAGAAAGGAGCATCCATTCCTGAAGATGGAATCAAAGGAACTTCTGGAGTGGTTGAGAAATTGGAGTTTGCATTTTGGAAGAAAAATCTGTGTAGATGCATCAACGTTTTGTTTAATTTTTCAGCCCAGATGTGAATATTGCAGACCTGTGGCAAATCTGAATAAAATGGAAAAAAAACCCACATTCTTTGCTGTTACATATGGAATGTTCAAGTTGGCTTAGGCTACTGCAAAGTGTAGTATTGATGACATTCCTCTCAAAGATGAAACAAAAGTCTAATTGGCAGCTTTTTATGAATAAGATTTTTGTCCTTGTTTTAATTGACTGTAGTATTTCAGAAATGGATACTGGTCAACAGAAAACTGTAAATGTTCTTAGGTTATTGAAGCTGTGTAAAAGGTTACATGGTAACAGGATCAGATTTTATTTGTTTTAACATTACCTTGTAGGAGCTGGTATACTTCTTGGTTGTATAAGCTGATTTTCTTTCTGAGTTCTTGCTTTCAAGAAAACTAGACTTTGGTGAAAAAGGTGTTTACTGCTCTTTATCTGGCATGATTGAACTCCTTTTAAGAGCCTGTGTGCATTACTTTTTTGGCTTTGTGTTTTAATGCTGGAGAACTCATCACTATTCTTTCCTGTGCAGAACTGGTAGTAATTTTTTTGCACCCTACAGGAATGATTTTGTTTCAAACCTAGAAAAGCTAGACCTTCCTTCCTATTTAGTTCTGTATTTTATATCTAGTGTTTGCTTTAGTTTCCAACACAAAACCATAACAATGTCACAGGACTCAGTTTCTCATATGTTAGAAGATAGAATTTCTTACCCCTTTGAGTGGGAGAATTGCAATGGGTGGAAATACTACTTCATTGTTACCCAGTGTTCTGGGAATGCATTCAGCATCCTCCCTTCTCCATTGGTATGAAGAACACTGTTACTGAATATGTTGCTCTTTATTATTTGTGCTTCAAGAGTTATGTTTAAATGTGGTTTCTGTGTATGTACATTACTTCTAATTGAAAATGTAGCTATATACAGGTGATAGTGGTATCAGCTGCTCTTCTTAGCTCTGTGTGCTAATTCAAGCAGTCAAGGACTGTTTTCCTGCATGACTGGCTAAAGATCCACAAAACACACATTTTAGATGTATTGGTTCTGTTCTTGAAGTCTTCAGCTTAAAAGCTCTTGGCATGAAATAATGCCTTATTGTATTTATAGCTTGGGGCTTCAGAACCAAGGAGGAGATCTTGTGTCATGTGCAGAAAATAGGGTTCCTCTTCTCAAAAGTTGGAGGAAAAGTCAGGTCCTCCCTGCTTTTCCTGATTTTGTGTGTGTGCCTGATGGGCAGTTACTGTGTTTTTGAAAAGAAAATGCCAGTCACAAGTACAGTTTGTATAGTATTTGCCTGCTGGTTCTTTTTCTTCTTCGATAGGCCCCAAAGTCAAAGAGAGTAGAAATACTACTCTTAAAAGGACATCCTTATTTCTTTTCTTATTTCCCAGAACAGTTGGCTGCCTCGGAAGTGGATCATCTCTGATGTTCTGTCCTGTGGCTAGACTTGTAATGGGCTCAGATATTTGAGTCATCACATTGCACTCTCATCTCACTGGGGCAGTTAATTGGTGTAACTTTTCAGCTGCATCTTTTTCTAGATGTAAAAGGCTGTAATTCACAAGCTTCTTACCAGTTCTGCAATCAGAATTGTATGATTCTGTAAAAAACACAATAGTCTTGAGATTTATTCTTGCTACGAACATGTGATTGTGGTGTGTGTGTGTAGTTGCTTTTCTACAGTAGCCACACTCTAGTCATGTTCTCCAGTATGTACAAAATTTTCTGTAAGTCCTTTTGTTTTGGGAGTGACCTGACACTTGCCTGTGTTAGTGGACATTTTATTGTTCCAAGCTTACCAGATCCGTTACTCTGTGATGTGGTCACATTGTTTATCACTGCATTAGTTTGGGTGCCATGTGCAAGATTTATTAGTAATTTTACTATTAATTGCTTTCGTCTTAGTAATTGGTGATATTGAATAGTATGGAGTTGACAATTGAGAGATGAAGTGTTTGGCTAGGAATGTTGTCCTTGGTTGTTAAAATCATGTTAATAATTCTGTTTTCACTCAGTAGAGATTAATTTTTTTTAACCTCTTTTTTTCCCCCTGTGAATTTAGTCAGACAAGTACAGAAATTCAGGTAGTCTCTAACATCTTTCACATTAATGATAAAGGAAAGTATTAAATTGATCCTACTAGACTGCAGGAAGTTGCATTAGTGGTTATGAGATTCACTAAGTGGGTTTATGTTCAGAGATGGTTGTTTGATTTCTTCATTCCTCTTCTCTTCCCCCTGTTCCTTTTTATGCTGTTTTGGACTATATCCCCTTTTTCAAGATCTTTTACAAGTCTAGTGAGCAGATTTCTCTGGATTCTTGATCATATTATAAAACTCTTTGAGTGCAGCTTATCAGGGTTTTCTGATTTAAAAATAATTCATATAAATTTTAATATATTACATTATAATTATTAGAAACTGAGTTTTTTGTTATAACTGATGTATTTTTTTGTGTTTAAATTCAGAGCAGAGATATTACTTAATACCACGGCAGAAGAGACTGAGATGTTTAATGTTTGTTTAATATTATGTGGTGGTTGCTAGGATTTTAAAAATATATTAATTATGATCTATAATCATATGTGTGTACTAGGAAATACATATTAGCTAAAGAAAAAGGATAATCAATTAGGATAAATTTGGAGACCATGTATTAAATGAATTGCATAAAAAATGATATAATTCTGTTTTGTTAGTACACTACAGTAAGTTTATCCAAAATTAGATTTTAAGTGCAAGAAAAACTGAGGTGCTGTTTTCTATCTGCATTAGCATATAAACTCGTATGTTCTCCTGTAACAGCTTTTAAGACTCATTCCATTAGGAAGCTGAACCTGTTGAACTATCCAGTTGTTTTCTGAACCACTGCCAGATACTGTTATAATAAAAACGAAAGCTTTCAGTGCCAGTACAGGAATATAGTTTATGTCTGTCTGCTCTTATGGATCACATTAATTGGCAAGAGTGGTTGGCTTCATTGTCTGCATTCTCATCCAGAGAAAACATGGAGATGACCACTACTGTGTAAAGTTGGGTGTCTGGTCTGTTGTTTTTTTCAGACTTTGTAATACATCTCACTGTGCAGATTCCCAAAGTTTTTCATTCCTACTAGGAAGCCACTGATACCTCAATGCTCAGAAATTTTAAAACTTCTACTGTTTCCTAGCACTTCGTGGTAAAAATTCATGTTTTGTTGAGAAAGGTCTTTACTGCTGAAGCGAAATAAAGGCTATTTTTTTTTGCTATTGTAATACTGATAATTGTGATTTTTTCCCTTTGACTTTTGTGGATCCAGTAATAATGTTCTTTGGAGCAAAAAGGCAGAGCAGTCAAATTGAATGTAAAGTAACATTCAACAGTTAATTATCCCTTTTTGAAATTAAGTAAGATGAAATCTGTTTTAAAAAGTGTAATAGCATAATATATTGCAATTATTAGCATGTGGATAATGCTTTAGGGAACAAACAGGATTCTTAGTGTTTTGGACAGTGAACTTCGCTGTGCGGCTTGGAGAGGTGTAGCTGTCACATCCATCTTAGAATTGGATATTTGATATGGCCATGACCAAACTAGGGCTTTAATAATCCGAAATAAGGGACCAAGAGCATTTAATCAGTCTTTGGTGCAAACTTGAGACATACTACTTCTTGAAGTAGTGATAAGTAGATGTGATATAATAATAACTACTCCATAGGTGATAATTATCAACTGCAAATGGGTACATTCCTTTTCATCCAGAACATTACTTAAATGTAGACATTAAACCATGATTTGTCCTTGCCTATAGTGTTCTGCAGCTGCTTCTGACGGACTGAGGTTGTGGTTGGACCTGCAGTCCAGTCAACTCAATCCTAATTGCCTCTTTTGCCAAGAACACAGTTTCTGGGTTGCAGAAAGACAGCCTCCTGCATAAATAAACTGCAGCATAATTGGGAACAAGTGTAGCATAACAACATGAGATTGGGTTTGACTGAAACAAACGAACATACTGAAGTTCTTTGGTTTTTTTTTTTTTATGTTTTAGTTTTGAAGTTGTTTCCTGTTTTAGCTCCTTCTGTTAATACAAGGTAAAAGGAAGTCTTGCCTGTTTCTTTGCATGTTAATTCGGTAGTCAAGAAAAGGGCTGCATAGTAAGTGAAAGTCAAAAACATTTTTTTAAAATAGAACATCTTTTAAAATAGATTTTTGCATTTTCCAGCTTGAAGTGACTTGGTAAGTTTACTTTTCTTAGGTTATAGTGCATGCATTTACCAGTTTTCTTTATATTTACAAGGTTTCGTTCTGTTCATGGAAAGTCTGCTTTGTTTTACCATCATGACCAAAATTTCCATCTTTCTATAAACCCCCACATTATTTAGCTACTCACCAGTGCCTTGAATGTAGTTTCTTAACTGCTTGGAAATGTTTAAACCATTAATTTAAACAACAGAATTGTAGGGGCTGTAAGTTTTATGTCCCTCTTCCTTATGTCATTGAGATGTATTGAATATCATTGAAGATGCATTTTCCAACCAGTTGAACCTGAAAACTCCTGAGAGTGAAGGTTGTCCTGGGTGAGAGGCACAGTCTGGCTCAGCACTCTGTCCATGGCAGCAGCCTGGGATGTGCACCTATGGAAAAGCATGGCAGCAAGGGCACAGCTCCCTGGAGGGAGCTCAGTCTTACCATTTGCTGGGTTTTTATGTGAGGCATTGACTTGGTGCTGTATCTTTGGCATTCGTCTCTGTTTACTGTCACATGAGCAAAACACTTCTCCTTCAGAACAGGAACTGAAATTGGCTTTTTCTGTTTGGTAGCCAGAAGCAAGTGTAACCTCTTGTTACATTATCTGTGGAAAAGCTTCATGTACTTTAAGTAACCAGTGGTGCACTGTCTGACTGGTAAACACCCTGAGAATTATTGGCAGATGAATGGTTTTTTGAAAACAGACACTTGTTGCTGCTGTCCAGTTCCCTTTCGGGCCTTCATTGATTATTGCCTTGAAGTAAGACAGTCCTTTGAGTTATATAAAGGATTTCCTCTTTTATTCATTAAGTCTTTTGGGAGGTCCTTCCATGTGGAAACACCTCTCCTGTGAAGACAGGCTGAGAGGTTGGGGCTGTTCAGCCTGGAGAAGAGAAGGCTCTGAAGAGACCTTAGAGCCCCTTCCAGTACCTAAAGGGAGGCTGGAAGAGAGCTGGAGAGGGACTTTTGCCAACAGCATGTAGTGACAGGACGAGGGGAATGGCTTTAAACTGAGAGTCGGTTTAGATCAGATATTAGGAAAAAAATCTTTACTGTGAGGGTGGTGAAGCGCTGGAACAGGTTGCTCAGAGAAGTTCTGGCTGCCCCATTGCTGGAAATGTTCAAGGCCAGGCTGGGCCAAAGGAGCAACCTGGTCTAGTGGAAAGTGTCCCTGCCCATGGAAGGGGGGTTGGAACTGGATGATCACTGAGGTCCCTTCCAACCCAAACCATTTGATGATGCTGTGAAAGAAAAAATTAATACATTTCGAATACATCTATTTTGTTGCCTTGACATGCAGAGCGAAATACTGTTGTCAGCCTTAACTTGAATGCTGTTAGATTTGATTAGAATTTCTGGGGCTTCGATTTTGGAAGCTCGGTTTTGGAAGTTCACTTTCTGTACTTTTACTGCTTGTTTAAATTCATATGAGTGCTGGGTGTAGGAGCATTTCTGGTGAAGTGCAGTTGGATACTGTTAAGCAGATGTAGGTTAGCTAAGCTTAGTCTCAACCCTAAGCTTTGAAGTTAAAAAGAAAAAAAATCCTGAAGGAACTGCAGTATGTTTCAGGACAGTCCCCCTTTATTTTGTTATATGAGTTTGAGGGCAAATAGAATTACATGTTTGCATGGAAGTACTCCATGTTCCAGAAAGTTAGGCTGCCAAGTGTCTTCATTTCAGATGTATGATGTGGAACGATCACTGAAAAAGGTTACTGGAAGTAACCTGTTTTTCAGTGAGAATGGTTTTAGATCATAACAGTTACGGTTACTCAAAATCTGTCTTTTACTGTAAGACCAAGACAATTGTTGCTTTGAAATAATGTGTTGGAACCTGATGCAGCTGACTTAAGTGTCATGTATACTCACTTCTTTACTAGGAGAAGGAACCTTAAGTCATTTCTTTGTAATATATGCTATTCAAGATAACATTTTCTGATTGCTGCTTATCAAGTATTTTTTAGACATTGGAAGTTAGACACTTCTTGCTGTACTGAATAGTAGCTTAATGACAAGTTTTTCATTAATCATTGAATGCATTTCAGTTTTAGTGCATGTCAGTGTTAATGAGCAAATTGCTGGGACCACCAATTCTCTATTCTGATTATATATATAATTTCCTCCTTCCTGAAAGATACAAGACACAGAGAAGAAAGAAAATGGTAAGTGTGTGGGGGTGTGTATAGATTGTAACTACTGAATTAGGTCAGTGTTACAGATTTGGGGGAGGTGTTTCTAGATGAGAAGGCGTTCTGGTTGGAATAAAGGAGTAGGGTAGAAGGTTAGATTCCCAAGTCTAGAATTTTAGGCTAGAATCATGTCATAATCCTTGTGGTGAGTCAGTACTTATTAAGATTTTAAGAAGGCAGTTCCTAGAATCCTGTATGAAACCAATCAGTGATACCTTTCACCCTAAAACTGTATTGCTGCCATTAAGCCTTTTTGCAGTACAGCACTTGTGGTGAAAAAGCACATCAGTGAGATCCTGTTTAGAGAGAAACGTCATTCTGTAAATGAATAGTTGTGTGATTGTTAACAAGCTCTGTTGTTACATGGTGGGTAGACTTGTATTCTGGCATTCACCATTACCACATGGCAAAGTAGATTTTGTGGCATATGTCCTCATTTGTATGTAACCAGAGTACTTCAAATAAAAGCAGAATAGGTCTGTGACCCTGGATAGGGCTTAGGTAATGCTCATGAATAATAAAGTGCATTTTGAAGTCTACCTCTGTCACCTGGCATTTGCTTTTTTCTGAGACTCTCTATTTTAAGTAACCAATCTAGGAGAAAGGCTGTAAGTATTGGGGTATCGCAGTTGTTTTTGAAGAGGAGACTTTGAGAAACTCAAGTCAAAGCTGTTCTAGAAGTCAACTGTATTAGAAAATTATGTTTGCTCTTTCATCATTATATGCTAAAATGCCATCCTTTCTGTTTGCTGTGACGTGTTATCCTGTAACAGGATAATGTGCCCATATTTGCTTCGTACCTAGCACTTACCCAGGAACATAGGTCTGACCTTTTTTTATTTCTGGCTTTTGAAAGGTGCTTGATTTCTCTCCAAAACAAGATTAACCTCTTCTGCCACACAGGCATGAGGTTGCTGGCTGTGGAAGCTGAGGTGAGGCTCACGTGTGCAGCTGTACTGGGTGCTGGAGCCTGGAAGCACAGGGCCCTCCTGAGCACAGTGCTGTGCTCAGTGTCCTCAGGCTGCTGGGACTCTCTTGGAGTGCTGCTTGCACTGGGTGCTGCCTTCCAAATGGGGAGTCAGAAGAACTGTAGTTGTCTTTTCCTGGTGTTATTAAAATTCCAAGGAGTCAGGTGAAGCAAAAACTGGCTTTCGCTTATAATTTATTGGTAAATCAGGGTGACACAAGGAGATGGCAAAAGCATAGCAAATGGGAATTTGCTCAGCTGGCAATCAAAAAGCAAATGTCAGTGGGATTCATTTGACTCAGCCTTCATAGCCTCGTACATGGCTTGATTAGCAATTGAGTAGTTAGTTTCTAATTTAACAGGTATCTGTCTCCATTTTGACCCTGTTTCAAAACATCTATTCAAAGCTTTGGGTAGAGGTGTTAATTTTTTTTTTTAATGTGGTTTACCGTGCTGAATCCAAAATCAAGAATAGTAGAAATGAGATGTATATAAAAACTAATGCAGAGTATCCATTAGAATTCAGCTGGATACAGGGAGTTTGAATTGTTTCTGTTGGGCTGTCTCTATGCTTCAAACCAAGGTGTCACTGAATCGGTTTACATGTGTTTATACATTATCAAATTAATTAGAAATAGGTGTGAAGGCTGTTCTTGAGCTGAGCCAAACTGTGCCTTGGTGTGTTGTAAATCCAAAAAAATGGAATTGAATAGTCTGAATTAAGTGATGGGAATTCAAAGTTTCATGGTTAATTAGTGCTAGAGAGGTTAAAGCAGTAGCATGTTCTCTGTGGGCATGCAGTTTGATGTTTTCTCTGAAACATAAATGGTTAAATGAGTGACTGAAAACAGGACTGGTAAACTGCTGCCTTCTCCTACCCTTTAAAATGCATAAATTGGATTATGATTACACTTACAGAAGTATGTTTATATACTCTGTAATTAGAAGGAAAATACCTGAGCAAGGATATCCTTGCAATTTAGAATATGCAGATACGACAACAATCAATTTACTGGAGATGGAGTGTTTTTAGTTAGCTGCAGCATGAGTGGAAGTTACTTCTGTATCTCTGAGGAGGGACAAGCCATGAACTCCTGAAGTTGGCCTTGTGTTATGCACATGGCCAAGCCAAGTGAAATTCTGAGGAAGCCCTGAAATACAGTTTTCTGGGAATATAATTTAAGTAATATACATGGAGAGTCATGATTAGACTCTTAAGCAAACAATCACTAAATAAGAGGAAGAAAATGATAGGTTAGTCCTTTATGTAAACGTTTTTTACTAGTATCAACAAAATATAAGGAAAATACACAGAACTTTGCTTTACTCTGTGAATTTGCATGATTTTGAATAAGTTGGATATTTCAGTAGTAGCTTTCATGTATTTCCTAGTTAAATTGTGTTACTTGCCTTGAGCAGAACGGAATTTGCAAGAATGCTTTGCCCACACCCTTCAGTTGAGCACAGAGACGAATCTCAAGGTAAATCCACTCTAGTGTCAGTCAGTTTGACAGGAGAGCTGGAGTTTATCCTGGCTGGCATTGGGATGAATGCTCTCTGCCCTTGCAGTGTACCACTCCAAGCAATTAAAGAAACTGGAAATAATCAGTCTTTGTAAGTTTTGTGGGTTTTTGTTGTTGTTTCTTTTAGTACTCCAAACCAGCTCACTTCATGATAATTTAGCCCAAAGCATTAGAATAAGAAAGGGATGAGATGGAGCAGCTTGCCCTTGGTGTAAGCAACTGTGGAATGGCAGCAGTCCATGGACACTTCTTCCTGCAGTTTGAGCCAACCTAGACCAGGATTGGTGCTGAAATGAGCAATTTTGCCCTTTTCCTGTTCTTTGCTATCTCGCTCCTTGTGCCAGCACAAGTTTTCATGTGGTGGTGTTGTGAACCAGATCTGTTAAGGAAGAATGGTGGTGGTTAAAGGAGGTTTATTGTGGTGGTGGTTGGCTTAGGGCTGCTGAAAGTGCAGTGTAAGTTGGCAGCAGTTTGATTTCACTGGTTTGTGCAAGTACCTCAAAGCCTCCATCAGGTAGTGCAGGGGAACTGACTGCATTGAACTGCAGTAGACTGCAGTGTGTGTGTGTATAGATATATGTGACAGGAAACGTAGTCTTGCTAGTACTTTCTACCAAGTGATCTTTCTAAACCAGTAGAAAACAATTAAATACTCAGGAAGGCATTTTTTAAAAAGCTCCAATTACATGTCAAATACATTAATTTTAAAAGTTGTCTTTAAAAAATTATTTCTTCCTAAAGAAAAGTTGATAATGCATTTGTTCTGCACTTAGTAGTTTTACTAAGCCCTATGAATATGAATTCTGAAGGTTAGAGTTGGATTACAGTTGAGTGTTTTCAAAGAACACAGTTTTATTCAAAAGTGAACATTATTTTAGTGACCTTATTAGAGCTCTCTAAATTTGTTGGTGCTGTGAGTATTGGAGACTGGGCAGGGGAGGTACAGTGTATTCAGTCAATTTTTATTGTATATGTAATACCTTGCAAATTTGCACAGTTTAAGAAAGGATTTTAAAGTGTCTTGGAGGAAGATAACAACTGAAAATTAACTTGAGACATCACAATAAAACACTTATAAATATGCATAGTGTTACAACAGAATTTTTACTGTTTGAATCAGGAGCTTAGCACTGCCAAATGCCTCTTGCTGAAAGCTCCTACAGCTCTTTCTACCACTTTACTTGGCTTTTTAACTTTCAGAGTACTGTTGTTGGTTTATGTGGTGCTTGGAAATCTGAGTTGCTCTGGGAAATTACATCTCATCTTCTACGAATTACACAATGCCCGGTGTTATAGGGTGAAATTGCTCTTATAACTTAATTCAGCTCCTTTTGTCTGTATATAATGCAATGAAGTTGAAACACATAACAAGTATTGAACTCTTGCTATCATGATTACAAGTTCAACAAATCTGATGTCACAGTTTTCTTCACATAATCTGCTAAAGTGCTTGGTGGTGATATGGTGGGCTTTGCAGTGGGGCTGCAAGGCCAGAGAACCCAGGCTTTGGTAGGCAGGTCCTGGAGAAAGGGAATACAGGTCAAATTCCCTGGGTGAATACTGATGTGCTAATGGAAGTTTGGCTGCAGGGTCTCAGTCTCAGCTGAGGCAGAATCAGTCTCTAACTCTCAGACATCTGCAGTTAAGCAGTGTCAGGAGAAGATATTGGAAAAGATGACAAATTTGGCTTTTTAGGCTTGTAACCGGGTCATTTCTACCACAGACCGTGAGCAGCACCAAGAATTCAAGTTGAAAATCTACTGTAGTGATTCAGGCACAAGTCAGAGTAAACAGCTGCATTTTGGATGTGTGTCAGTTTGTCAGAGGTATAAAGGTGATTATCAGTGTAATTTTTACTCAGAACGTTAAAATCATGTTAAATATGTCAAATGTGATTTTGTCAGTTACAGTCTATGAAGAGGAATACTAAATCTAAAATAAAAGATTCTCTATAGCAGTGTATTTGTTTTCATAGTGTTCTTTTCCAGGTGTGGATTATGTTTATATGCATGTGTTAATACAGCGTATTTCTTTTTTTTTTCACCCACAGGTTATGCAATGGTCTCTGCAAGATGTCATGTTCTTGAGTTGGAGCTTTTTAAGGCAAGCATATGCTGGTACTTCAACTTAACTAAGTGGACTATAATTTCTTCTCTCACATCAACTACATAAGCAGACAAAATTGCAAAGATCTGCCCTGTGTCGAGTATGACAGCCACGACTCGTGGCTCTCCGGTAGGAGGGAATGATAGCCAGGGCCAGGCTCCTGATGGACAGTCCCAGCCTCCCCTCCAGCAGAATCAGGTATGGTATTAACCATCAAGTTGTCTAAAAATAAAGGATTTTGCTCTTTAGAAATAGCGTTTCTGAATTATTTGAATTTGTATATTCCTGGAGATGTCTAGTAAAGTTAGATATTTTTGTGTGTGTGTCTGGAAATACAAAAACATTTTGAGGGATGAAGGCAGTTCTACTGGCAAATTAGACACTGCATTGCAAAAAATGCTCGCTTTCCAGACAGTGGCATAGTTCCTTCAAGCATATGTATTTTGGATAAGGAGCCTTCTTGGAATGATACCAGAAGCTTCCTCTGAACCACATTGTTGACTTACCTGCCACAGATTGGCAGAACTACTCTCTGTGAGTTCAGTTCATGCTCAGTTCTACAAAAGCACTTTCTGGATACAAGAGCTTACATCCAGGTGTCAGCTCTTCCAGAGCAGCTGCATCCAGGTCTCCGTTCATTGTACAAGACTTCCTGAACAGCTTTGTGTGTTTCTGTTGAATGGGTTATCTAGCTTTCAAAAGAGAAGCAAAAGCTTTTATATACTATATTATAAAGTGATGATTCTTTTTTGTTGAGGAAAAAAATGCCAGAAAAGGTGCTTTTAAACAGTGTGGCTAAAAGCGCTTAAAAGAAGAGAGACACTTTGTCACTTAATCCAGTATGAATATATTATTTTTTTAATACCATAAGGTTTAATGGTTGCTTCTTCCTGAGAATAAATTGTACTTTGCAATGTGTGTGGTGGGCTGACCCTGACTAGCAAGGAAGTCTCCACCCTGTCGCTCACTCCCTCTGCCTCAGTGGGATGGGGGAGAGAATCAGAAGGAAAAAGTGAGAAATTATATGGGTTGAGATAAATGCAGTTTTATAAATGAAGGGGTGAGGGGGAAACAAGTGATGCAAGTGCTGTCACTCACTACCAGGTCATGGAGGCCCATCTAATCCCCAAGCAACAGCTACCTCAGGGAAAAAAACCCTTTGTTTTATTGTCAAGCATGACATTACATGGCATGGAGCACTTCTTTGGTCTGGTCAGGTCAGCTCTCCCCACTGTGTCCACTCCCAGCCTCTTGCCCTACTTACTGCTGTGGGGGCAAAGTTAGAATGACAGGATAGTTAAGGTTGGAAGGGACCCCTGGTGTCATCCAAATCTAACCTCCCTGCTCAAGCAGCATCCCCTTCACCATGTTACTTGGGATTTTGAGCAGGCAGCTTTTGAGTATCTCCAGTCTGGGAGACTCTGTAGCCTCTCTGGTCAGTCTTTTCCAGTGAATGGTCACCCACGCAGTAAAGAAGTTCTTCATATTCAGATGGAACTTCCTGTGTTTCACTTTCTGCCTGTTGCCTCTTGTCATGTTGCTTGGCACCACCGAGAAGACCCTGGTTCCGTCTTCTTGGCACCCCCCACCTTTAGGTATTTGCATGCATTGATGTGTTCCCCTCTCAGTCGTCTCTTCTCCAGGCTGAACAGGCCAAGCTCCCTCAGCCTTTCCTCATTTCTGAGGTGCTTCAGTCCCTTAATTATCTTTATAATCTTCTACTGGATCTGCTCCAGGATCTCCATGTCTCTCTTGTGCTGAGGAGCCCAGAGCTGGACACAACACTCCAGGTGATCCTCACCAGGGTTGAGCAGAGGGGCAGGATCACCTCCCTGACCTGCTGGCAATGCTCTTCCTAATGCGGCCCAGGATCCCATTGGCCTTCTTGCTCCCCAGGACACTCTGCTGGCTCCTGGACAGCTTGTTGTCCACCAGGACCCTCTAGTCCTTCACAGAGCTGCTTTCTAACAGGTCAGCCCTCAGCCTGTCCTGGTACCTGGGGTTATTTTCTCCAGCTGCAGGGCCCTGCCCTTGCCTTTGCTGGATTTCAGAGAGTTCTTCTCTGCCCATCTCTCCAGCCTGTCGAGGTCCTTCTGAAGGGCTGTGCAGCCCTCTGGGGTATTGACCACTCCTCCAGCTTCGTGTCACCAACAAACTTGCTGAGGAGGCACCTCCCACTTCATCCGTCATTGATAAGTTAAACAGTCCTGGGCCCAGTATTGAACCTTGGGGGACACCACGAGTGACAGGCCTCCAGCTACACCCTTTACCACTGATTACAATCCCCTGGGATCTGCAGTGTAGCAAGTTCTTGATCCACTGCAGTGTAGCAAGTTCTTGATCCACTGCAGTGTCCAGTCATCCAGTCCACACTTCCTCATTTTTCCTAGGAGGATGTTGTGAGAGACAATGTCAAAGCCTCGCTGAAGTCCATGCAGACAATATCCACTGCTCTCCCCTCCTCCATCCACATAGTTTTTTCATCATAGAAGGCAATCAGGTTGGTTAAGCATGATTTACCTTAAGAATCCATGCTGACTACTCCTGATCACCTTCTTTTATCCATATGGACAGAGTTGGCTTCCAGAATGAGCTATTCCATCACCTCTCCAGGGATTGAGGTGATGCTGGCTGGCTGGTAGTTCCCTGGGTCCTCCTCGCCCTTTTTGAAAACTGGGGTGATATTTACTTTCTTCCAGTCCTGGAGTGCCTCTCCTGATGGCCACAACCTTCCAGAGATAATCGTGAGTGGTTCATTGTGGTGTGTGCCAGTTTCCTCAGCACTTGGGGGTTCATCCCGTCAGAGCACATGGACTTGTGGATGTGAAGTTTAATTAAATGGTCTTTATCTAACCCAGTCTTCTCAACCAAGGCGGGAAGGCCTTCCTTCCTCCAGACCTCCTCCCTGATCTCCTGACTCAGGGATTCCCGAGGACTGGCCTTGGCTGTGAAAACTGAAGCAAAGAAGGCGTTCAGTATCTCTGCCTTCTCTGTAGCCTCTGTTGGCAAGGATCCCTGTTCCATTCAGTAGCAGGACCACATTTTCCTTAGTATTTATTTTGGTTTTGGTGTATTTGAAGAAGCCCTTCTTGTTATCCTTGACATCCTTAGCCAGATTTAATTCCTAACCGGCCTCGGCCTTCCTCATTGCATTTCTGTGTACTCTGACAACATCTCTATATTCATCCTGGGTAGCCTTTCCCTGCTTCCATCTCACCTGTCTCTTGCCTGTGTCTGAGTTTTGACAGGAGTTAACAAGGAGAAACACAAGGCCTTGTGTCTATGCCAGTGCTGTTCACCAACGGGCAAAACACTGATGTGTTTTCCGTGCTGTTTTGGTCACAAATCCAAAACCCAGCACTGTGAAAGGTGCTGTGAAGAAAATACACTCTGTGCCAGCCAGATGTGATACAACAGGTGGAAAATGTACTTGAGGTTTTGTCCTCCTAAATCTTGCTATTCTGATTTGAACCTTTATTATTGTCAGTTCATACTATTTATATGTGTGAATAAATGACGTCTGTAAAATACATTGTATTTTGCATGGCCCATCAAAATGGACTTGACTTAGTCAGGTTCTTGAAGGTTGGTTAGTAGACAGTTACAGTAGTAGGTCATTCGTTTTTAGCAAACTTCTAAGAAAGTGTTTTTCATTGTTATTTTCCTCTGTGCTGCTGCTCAAGGTTGTATTTCTGCCTAAAATAGTCATCTTTTCTGCAGAAGATTTGTACAAACTGGAGCTTCCGTGTTTTTATTTCACCTTCTAGATAGGTGGTCTGCTGAAAGTAGAAGTCTGTTAAAATATACCCCACTTTCCTCACTGGGAATTGTAGCTTATTTTTTAAACTATCAGCATAGAAAGCATATATAGCACATTTTATGCTCTATTTTTTGTTAACAAATTTGAAATCGAAGGATATTATGTTGACACGTGCTTACTTCAAATGAATCTTTGAAACACAATATGAAGGAAAAATGCCAAAACAAGTGCAGGCAGTATTTAAAATATTTTCCCTACCAATTTTAGACTTCTTCACCTGATTCTTCCAATGAGAACTCCCCAGCTACCCCACCTGATGAGCAGGGCCAAGCTGATGCTCCACCCCAGCTTGAAGATGAGGAGCCTGCATTTCCACACACAGACCTGGCAAAGTTGGATGACATGATCAACAGGTATTTTCACACTGTCTTCAGAGGGTGTAGATTATTTTTGCAAATACCTTGGTAGTGGAATCAGAATTTTTACATCTTTCTTTCACCGGATTTCTTGAAATATTTTTTTTTATTGAGTTAAAGTTGTAAAGAGAAAGAGGCTCAAAGCAGAGAAGGATTTTGTTTGGGTTGGGTTTGGTTTTTTTTAGTGTAGTACTCATCAGGACTTTAAAATGTATATGCTTAACCTAAATTAAAAGCATTACAAAAGGTCAAGGATTCTTGATTTTTCAGAAGCACAATTGAAATTTGGGTTGATTTTGTTTTTGATTATAGGCCTCGATGGGTTGTACCTGTATTGCCGAAGGGGGAATTAGAAGTTCTTCTAGAAGCTGCTATTGACCTAAGTAAAAAAGGTAAGCTGAAAAGACAATTAATGATTATGGGACAGGTGTGTAAAGTCTTTTCTTGATCTTTTGAAGCCCTAGTGGAGGCTTAAAAATTCTTAATAAATTCAGTGTTTCTGTTACAACTGTTGCCCTGAAGATTGTTAGATTGCTATGCAAAACCTTCACAGGTCAGAAATTTTAGGAAGCCATTAATGTAGCTAGAAATTAGGTGCCTTAGCATGAGTAGGAAAGTTGAATAAGCTCATAGACCTAAAAATCCTGTCATTCCTGTCATACCTGTTTTCTGCTTTCACTTTGATATCAGACTCAGTGGGTTTGGTCTTTATAACAGGTACTGAAACTCAAAGAATTCTGGTTGTTTTTTTTTTTTTAATATAAGTTACTCGTCTAACTTTCAAATATCCTGCTGTAATTTTTTGTTCAAATTTGGCACGCACTTACATTTGAGAATATTAGAGAAAATTTAGAATTTTAAGCAGCATGGCTTAGGCTAATAGTCCTACCAGTGCTTGTTATGTCTGATTTGGAAGTAGGAGGGCTCCATATCAGGACTGTGGATGTGTTTGCTAAATTGTACAAGTCAGATTGACAAGTTCTTCATGTGTTCTGGAAAGTTCTGTCCTCCTGGGAAGTGACCTTGGTCTCCTATTCCAGTTAGTGTTTGTTACCCCAGTGCTTGAGTAATACTGAAAGTAGATAAAAATAATTTTTTAGGTTATCTGCACTTACCATCTAGTTGTGTCTCAAATATAGTGTCAGACAAAGTGTCTGTTCCTACTTTTGCATGCTGCTGGCCCAGGGTGACTTCATTTCCATGTTAATAAAAGTTAAACAATTTTGAGACAGAAAAGCTGTTTGTGGTCATGATATTCTGGGTTATTTTGATTGTTAAGTATTTCTTGCTTTGGAGCACTCTCTGGAGAAACAAAAGTTAGGGTGCATCTTTATGATCCAGCATAGGATGATGACTTCGTTGCTGATTTATCAGCCGTAGTTGTGCTTGTCATCGGTGGCTTTATGTGTAGCTGGGTCTGGCAGGAATCCTGAGGCGAGTGTAGGATGTTCAAGTGATCACATCTGTTCAGGAGCAAAAGAAATGCCAGCTTACTGAAAGAAAATGCAGCCACCTTTGTGTCTGGGTTGTTGGAACAGTGCAGTAAAGAGAAATTCTCTGCTTGTGATTTGCGGGAGAGGAGATGTGTGTTCTGCCAGCTGTTAAGTCATCTTTAAAAAAACAGAAATCAAAACCAAAAAACTGTCAATGCAATGAAGTAATAAGAGCAAAATGAGAGTTTTAGCTACTCCTAACATCAACTTACCTCCCCAAAGCATTGACTTAGTTGAAAGTTCCAAACAAAAACCTTGTTTTTCCTTTTGAAGTTGTTAAAAGCAGTGGAAATGTATTCATATGCTTTATGCACTTCAATTTTTATTAAGTTGTTGGTGTCCAAATCTAAAAGGTACTTCTCTGTTGCTATTTAATTATGTTTTCTCCTGCCCTCTAGATGAATTCCTATGTGTGTACGTATGCAAGGATTATTGGATAAGGAGAAAACAAGGAAAGCTGTTAGAAGTAGTTGTTTAACTGTGTTATCTTTACAGTTACCTCCTAGATTTTTTATTTTTTCTTTGCTGCTCGAAATTACATGATGGCTAAGATGGTTCTTTTTAAATAACTTCCAGTTCTCAAGGAATATGATAGGGCATCACTTGGTGTAACTGACACTGTTTTGGTAGCTCAGAACTTGGCAGACCCTGTGTCAGAGTAGTGTATGTATAGAGAGGTAACAGAAGTGATTCTGTTGTGTACATTTCTTAATAGATTGAAGATGTGTTCCATTACCGGGGTAAGATCTAAAATTGGACACCTTGCTACCTGTCTGTGGGAATTTTTCATATTCTGAGGAGTTCTGTTTCAAAAAGGAGGAACTGAAAGGAGAAATAGAAAAATAACCAGCTGTTGAAATACATAAGCTCTGTATTTCAGTCTGTATCTCATTTAAATTGTGAAACAACAGAACCTAGAAAGAGCCCACTATGGTTTTTTTGTCAAGCACCATTTTCTGGTGATTAGGGTTCTTGAATAGCTTTTATTCCTAACACAGCCACTGGCCCTCAGCATTCTGGAGTGATTCTGGGTAACTACTTTGTGACCCTGTCTATAAAATGAGTGATATTTGCATCTTCTTTAAATCTTTCCAGGAACTAAAATTGAAAGGGACATAACTGAACTAATTGAAGGTAGTAGTGAGAATTAAATGCAAGTGCAAGGAGCAAATTTGACAGAGTAGCATAAATCCTGTCTAGACTGTGACTTGCATTATTTTTGGCAGGTGCATTTATTTATGGAAAATTCTCTTTTTATGTGTAGGCATCAACGTATTATTCGTCATTAAACAAGCCATGAGACTATCAAATAATAGTGTGGAGTTATTTGCTTATAGAAGAAAACCTATTTGGAAAATACTGTTTAATAGCAAAACTGATATTTATCTTCACAACAATCCTGAAATACTTACAGAGTGTTTTCAGTAATGGGATTTGCTCCAGAAATAAAGGTCATAGTGAGTTGGATGCTATAAATTTTAAAGTGAAAAGAAAAAGTTTGTTTGGTTTGTTTTAGGGTTTTTGTTTTTTATAGACCTCTCTTTCAAAAGGATTTTATTACTCCTAGTGTTTGCACTCAGTGTTTAACATGCTGCCAGAACTTTCCAATGTGACACACTCAAGCAAGATGCAAGGCAATTTTTGGAATTTGTAGCTTATTTAAACTGGAAAGAGACTTCACTGCACAGCGTAAACCTTGAGACTTGGTCCCAGATCTGTGTTTTTGATGAATTACAAAGGTTTACAGAGTGGTAAAGAGAGGCCTTAGTGCCAAAAAAAAAAAAAATTAGTATGTGCATGTGCATCCAAAAATTAGGCAGCCCAATAATAGGAGTTGTTGCCAACATCCACTGAAGACCATCTCCATCTCTTTCCAGATGATTCATCTGCATTTCTGTGGAACCACTCCGAGTTCCTTTCTGAAACTGTATCTTCTGCATTTCCTTGAAATGGTTGTTTTTACCCCTCTTCACTCACTGATTTTTACTGTTAAAAAGTAAATAAGAGATAATATGAAGAAGAATGGAGGATAAAGATTGTACTTATTGTTATTTTTGCTAGTGTATCTGCATGTTGCAAACATGAGAAAAAACCCAACCCCCATCACATCTTTTTAAAAATAAGTTAAAAATCATATAAAGGAGTGTAATTTTTTGAGGTGGCTTTACTAGAACACTAATCCATCAAGTTTTTTGTCCATTCAAGCTTATGTAAGTTTGTCTTCACAGAAAGCTTTTTTAAAAATTAATTCTGAAGCTTTAAACACCAAACCTTTGAAGTCTAAATGTTGTGGTTTAACCCCAGCGAGCAACTCAGCCCCACACAGCCTCTTGCTCACTCTCCCCTGCTAGGATGGGGGAGAGAATCTGAAGGGTAAAAGCTAGAAAACTCTTGGAATGAGATAAAGACAGTTTAAGAGGTAAAGCAGAAGCTGTGTGTGCCAGCAAAGCAAAACAAGGAATTCATTCAGTGCTTCCCACGGGCAGGTGTTTGGCCATCCCCAGGAAAGTAGGGCTCCATCACGGGTGATGGTGACTGGGGAAGACAAAGATCATCACTCTTGAGTGTCCCCCCTTCCTTGTTCCCCCTGCTCTGTGTGCTGACCGTGCCCCCATGTGCTCTGGGATATCCCTGTGGTCAGTAAGGCTCAGCTGTCCTGGCTGTGTCCCCTCTGTACTCCTTGTGCACCCCCAGCCTACTTGCTGGCAGGGTGGTGTGAGAAGCAGGAAAAGCCTTGGCTCTGTTATTGCTGCTCAGCAGTAACAAAAACATCCCTGTGTTATCAACACTGTTTCCAGGACAAATCCAAAACACGGCCCTGTAGGAGCTACTGTGGAGAAACCAACACCGGCACACCAGATCTCTTCTCTCAGCATTTAAAAAGTCCATGTAACAACTACTGAAATTCCACATTTTGATTGTTGTTTTTCTTTTCTGTTTTAAAATAGGCCTTGATGTAAAAAGTGAAGCATGCCAGCGATTTTTTCGAGATGGGTTAACAATATCCTTCACAAAAATCCTTACAGATGAGGCAGTGAGCGGCTGGAAGTTTGAGATTCATGTGAGTTTTTAAAGTTGTGTTTCTGAAAAGGATGGTAATTTAAATAGGGAAGGAGACTGTAAAATCTGAATTTCACTTTTGAAACTCAGCAGTGAACTGTAAGAAGACTCTTGTATGCAGGGATAGGGGCAGGCAGAGGGGAGTCACCTTTCTGTCATTGTTTCACTTTATGGCCTCCAGTGTTTTTGGAAAGAAAAAAACCATGAGAGATGATATGGGGAGGAATGGAACTATGTATGTTTGGTAGTGCAGCTCTTTTTGGGCTGCCTGTCTTTGGCCAGATGTCTGGAGACCTGCTTATTTTTATGTACGTGCTAGAGCATAAAGGTTTTAGCAACCTGCTGACTCCTGAGTGTTTGTAGCAGCTGCTTGAACATAAAAATTACCTGCTGGACAACTAGATACATGCTAAGTGAGAAACTGTAAAGGTCTTTGTAAGCAAATTTAAAATCTATGAGAAAAATGAGGGAAGAAAAGGAAAAGTTAATAGTACAGTGGCGATGCGTGAATGTCTCATCCAAAAGCATTTGTCTCTTTTCCCTAAATTTAATTTCTGGCTGAAAACAGATAGTTTAAAGTTTGTTTAAAGCCTTTGTTGGAGGAAGTACAAATTAAAATACAGTGTTGTAAATCTCTTGTGCAACTCTTGCATGCCAGGTACAGATGGTTCAGAGTTTATAGTTCATATTCATTGTACAGTCACCTGCCATGTTCTTAGTTGTTGTTTTTTTCTTAACAGAGATGTATTATTAACAACACTCATCGACTAGTGGAACTATGTGTGGCCAAGCTGTCCCAAGATTGGTTTCCCCTTCTTGAACTTCTTGCCATGGCCTTAAATCCTCACTGCAAATTCCATCTATATAATGGTACTCGTCCCTCAGAAACAGTTCCTGCAGGAGTCCAGCTCGCTGAAGATGAACTTTATGCCCGTCCTCCTGACCCACGATCACCAAAGGTATGAGAGCCTTTTCAGACTGTGGTTTTAATTTCATGCAGTGTTAACTAATGACATGGTAGCTGTAGAGAAGTGTTTTTAGAAAGGGAGGGGAAAAGCTGCATTTATTCTCTTTATCTCTGAGGTGTTCCTCTGCTTATGACTCCTGGTAGTGATTTAAGGTGCAGTTCCCCTTCTAACTCCTCCCATCTTTGGTCCACAATCAGATTGTGCCATGTGTTTCTGTGATAAGCTGGCACAACTCTCTTGGAATGCCATTCCCACTGTGTTAATTGGCCTGCTTGGGTTTGCCAGTTGATGGATTTGCCTTCTCACTTAACATGATTTTGTAGATGGCACATTTTGAGGAGGGGATTATGTGATAAAGTAGGAATTTTCTCTGCATTTTCTAATAGTTTCCAATGATGGGAGAAATGTTTTTAGTTGGACATGGGATGCTAGTGTCTGTGGGTTTTGGTGGGTTTGGTTTGGTTTTGGGGGGGGTATGAATGAAGGTTTGGTTTTGAGGTTTTTGTTTGGTTGTGATTGTTTGTTTGTTTCTGTAGGTGTGGTTTCTTGGGGTTTTGTTTTGGTTTTTTTTAATGGGCAGTGCAGATTAGTAATTTTCTGGGTCTTGACTCTGAACTTTTTCAAAATTGAGCTCCAAGTGGCATTGATATGACATCAGGAGTTAATTACATTTTTTGGCTTCATTCCTTTTTTTTTTTCCTTAGTAGAACTGCCAGCTGTTAATATGTAAGAACCAAAGATAAAGAAGTACTAGGACTTCCTGGCATTGCTAGTGCTGTTTAGAAGAATGTTATTTTGCATTTTTAATGTCTTTATATGTGGCGTTATCACATCCAAGGCCAAGAGAAAGTACCAAAATTGTCATGCTTTCTGTAGTAACTCAGCAGCCAAAGCAGAACCTGAAGTATAGTCAATTTTATTCCTATGGATTTGATAAATTTCTTTGAACAGCATCTGTTCTTTGACATGATAACAGGAAAGATCTTGTTGCCTTTTTTTAAGCATTTCCTTAAAAATGAAAGCTGTTGTGTAAAGACTTTTTTTAAAGCAAATTTTTGTTATTAACAAGTACTTGAAAGTATTTCTAGGTGGTCATTTGTAAATGTCAGAAAATAATTGTTTGTTGTATTGCAGGGTTGGCTTGTAGATCTCATCAACAAGTTTGGCACATTAAATGGATTTCAGATCTTGCATGATCGCTTCATGAGTGGATCAGCATTGAATGTTCAGATCATTGCAGCTCTCATCAAGTAAGTTTTTTTAAAATAATAGTTTATGCATTTGGAAAAGTTGACCTCAGTGTAAAACATTCTGTTAGCACAAAGCTTAGTCTTTTTTTGAAGCACTTCCCCTGACTCCATCTCTTAGTTGGTTGTGTTTACCTTCACTGTTTCACGTACTTCTAAGTAGACATGAGTTTCTTGAATTAATTGCACTGTAATAATGGCCAGTCTTCGCGAGCGAAGATTTGGGAAAGGTCATTGACCCTTCGAGCCTGCGCAGTGGATTTTTTAGGTGAGACCCAGCGTGCGCTGAACTGAGCCCACCCTTTAATCCTGAGGTTCATCTGCCGGGGCCGAGCAAGCTTGGACAGTGGCAGTGAGGGTCTCAGGACGTAGGTTTGTTTAGAGTGACCTTCTCTTAGATGGATTGCCTTACCAGGCTGACGAGCTCCATCTGCCCGGGGGGCCGGGAATCGAACCTGGGTCGCAGCGGTGAGAGTCCTGCACCCTAACCACTAGACCACCAGAGGCCCCGAGCCGCGAAGGCGAGCCAGAGAGAGAGAGAAGGGAATTGCACTGTACTGTCATGATATTACACAAGTACTGATTATGGCACTTACCCCTTTTTCTTTCTTTTCTAGGCCATTTGGACAATGTTTTGAATTTCTAACATTACATACAGTGAAGAAATATTTCCTTCCAATTATAGAAATGGTTCCACAATTTTTAGAAAATTTAACAGATGATGAACTGAAAAAAGAAGCAAAGAATGAAGCCAAAAATGATGCTCTGTCAATGATAATCAAATCTCTAAAGAACTTAGCTTCAAGAGTTCCAGGACAAGAAGAAACTGTAAAAAATTTAGAAATATTTAGGTTAAAAATGATACTTAGGTAAGATGCTACTTCTAATATGATATGCCACTGCTGACATTTTTTTCCACACTTCTTACATTAAATCTCTCTCACAGGTTGTTACAAATTTCCTCTTTCAATGGTAAAATGAATGCACTAAATGAAGTTAACAAAGTAATATCCAGTGTGTCATACTATACTCATCGACATGGTAATCCTGAAGAGGAAGAGTGGCTTACAGCTGAAAGAATGGCAGTAAGTTCTCCTTTTCACTGAAGTTCATCGAATAGATTTTGTTTCTCCTTATTACTTTAATTATAGAAGTATACTGTGGATACAGCACACACTGCTTATGTTCATATCTAGTGTTAGAAACAGTAGGTGTCATGTGAAGGTAATAAGTCGTTTTAATAGTAGCCTTTCTGTGAAAAAAAGGTTGTATTTGTGTCAAAGCTGCTGCTAAAAACATGCCTCAAAAATGGATCCTTGAGTATTGTGTGTTTTATATAGTGTTTTAAAAAACCCAAACAAACCTACATAAAAAAAAGTGTGATTCGTTTGAAATTTCAGTGCCACAGTAACTGGAAATTTAATGGTCATTTAAATAAGGATATAGTCTGGGTTTTGTGGTCCAGCTTTTTCTCTTTAGAGTTCCAAGTGAGTACTCTGCTTTTCATATTTCAGAAACTGGATTCTGTGGTACAGAAAGTTCTAGATACCACATTTTTTTTTGTTTAGTCTTTACATATTTTGAATACTGTTGCTTGAATGTATACATAGGGAACTATGAAAATGAGTATTTATAAAGTTAAGAATGATTTTCTCTTCATCTTTGTGAAATTTAGTCATGTTAAGTGATTTTTTTTTACTGTTCCCCCCGTTGCTGTGACTGACCACCTGTTGTGAGGTTTGTAATTTACAAAAGGACATCTGACAAGAAAGAATAACTGCAGTGTGATTTTTTTTTTAAAGCAGTAGGAGGAAATAGGTCTCTTTTTTGCGTATTCCCTACAGTTTGGCATCTCAGACAGGGCCTGTGTTTTTAAATGAAAACTTGTAGATTTAAGTGTCTCATGAAACTCTAGATTGAATGTTGTAAGTCTGTAATCAAGGAGACTGTTGGAAGGTGTGGTGCTGTGGATGCACACCCTCCTTTACTTCAGCTGGAACAAAACAGTCTGACCGTGTCAGTGACACCACTGAAAAAATTGCATCTTCCTAAATATGACTTGAATATTTGTCTCTAATTCAGTTAGAAGGATTTCAAAGCCTTTAAGTGGCAGCACTGAAATAATCTAATCTTTTTTATATTTCAGTCCTTATGTCCTTTTTATGGGATATGCTGTAGGCATAGCAGTAAAGTTAGAAGTGTCTTAAACAGTTTGGTTTTGATATTTAATGACTGTGAATCGGAAAGTAAAAATTTTGTTCCTTGAATAGAGGCGTTAACTGTTCTTCACATTGACTTCTTATGAAGTCGTTTGAACATTTTTATGCTTTGAGTTCATGATTTTAATATGCCTGAAAACAATTTCCCCTTAGGATATCACAGTGATGAGCATAATGGATTATTTTTAATGCTGAATTTTTTTTTTTTAGGAGGAAATTAAAGTTAGGGATAATTACCTTCCCCTTGTGCTATATCTCTCTTGCTTAATCTGTAACAGGTTGAATTTTTTCTTTGTAGTTTAAATGTCAATGATGGCACCTGAATAATTTGAGATGGCACTACTTTTTTTTTTTATATTCAGGAATGGATCCAGCAGAACAATATTTTATCAATTGTGTTGAGAGATAGTCTTCATCAACCTCAATATGTAGAGAAGTTAGAGAAAATTCTCCGTTTTGTCATCAAAGAGAAAGCCCTTACTTTGCAGGATCTTGACAACATTTGGGCTGCACAGGTAAATAATTCAGCTGCTCCTCTGCTACTGCATGAGAGGGATGTTGTTGTGTGTCATGTATTGAGAAGACAACCTGGGCTTCTTTTGCTTAGTGTTAGACAAAACTGAACAAAAAATTGAAATCAAAGAGCGTTCTTTTTTGGGGTCCTGGGTCTCAAAACTGTCTTCTCAAATGTCTTCAGCGGAAGGGATCAGCTACACACATATGTAAAGTCTAAAGGAACAGTTCAGAACATGGTGCAAAAGTTACTCTTTCTAAGTATTAAGGAACCTGCAGTGTCGAGCAAAGACGTGATACACGATACTCTTAATGCATTTTAAAATATGAAGTTATGTATTGCTGATCTCTGAGTTCACCACAGTTGTGTAAATTTTTCCTGGGCAGAGCATGATTAGTAAGACTTAAATAATAATATAATGATGATAATAATAATAATGACTGTTCTAGAAGTTGTTTAAGTGCAAATTCTTTTCTTTGTGTTGTAAAGATTATTTTTGAAAAATTACAAATTTTGCAGTATTGACTTGTTTACTTAAATGATTGGCGAAGCTGGTCTTCCTAGCTGCAGGTTGCATGAGTTTAATACACAGAATGGCCAGCTGAAGAGACAAAATCATTGAGAATTATTGACAATACAGAAATAAAAGTCATTTTAGGATAGAGAACGAGCACAAGTACATACATCCTTTTTCATAAATAATGGGTAGTGAAAGTGATTGTAGGAGTAAGCCCTCAGGCCAGTCTTTCAAGTCTGGGAAGGCTAAATCTGATTAACAACACAGAGAGCTGTACTGGTTTGGGCAGGGACAGAGTTAAATTTCTTCACAGTGGCTTTTGTAATAACTGTGTAAGTAAGGCAAAAGATTTACCTGTTGATCTCAACCCACGAATTTTCTCACTTTTACCCTCCTGATACTCTTTCCCCATCCCACTGTGGGTGGAGGGTGAGTGAGCAGCTGCATGGAGCTCAGTTGCCAGCTGGAGTTACACCATGACAAGAGCTAATACAGGAGTTGGGTGGTATTATATCCATAGTTTACATGTGTTCTTGCTGTTCTGAAAATGTAACAGTTTGGCTTAAGTGGACTTTTCCAGATGTCCCTGTACTACTTTCAGGTTGCACTTCAAACACTTGGGACTGGTTCAACTAAATTCATAATGTCTAGACTTCAATTCCATCCTGATAGTAACTGCACAGGCTGAAACTCAATAAAGTCTTTTCTCATTTTCCCAAAGCCCTGTTCAGAAAATTGCATCAGGTAGCAGAGCAATACACAGATTACTTGAATTAGGTTCTGTGATTACAGTTACTTTTTAGCTTGTGATCTGTAGATACTTCCAGACTACAAGATGTCTGTGGGGCAAAAAAAAGAAACTTTGAGAGGTTACTTTGCTGCTAGTAGGCTTATTTTAGCTATATTAGAGCCTCACTTTTGTTAGTAGTTTTGCCCTGTATTTTTTTGTGAGGAAAAATTTATTTGTGAGAAAGTAATTCTTATTCAGGTAGATGGTTTCACTGCGGCTTTAGCCATGGAATTAAAATAGACTAAAAATTAAGAATGCTAAAATCTGCTAGTACAGAGTAATACAGAATGTTTTTTACCAACTTCACTACTCCCTGTGTACAGTAGTTTTTAGGAGTTCTTATTAAGTGACTGTTGTAAGAGCAGCTGGAGCATGAAATTCAGTAGCGAGGAGTTGATTTACTGTGTAGCTTTATGTAACAGGCAGGTTATTTTAGCTCGGCCTCTGCAGCAGTGGTGAGGTTTTGCTTTTGGGCTGAAGTCCTTGTGCTGCCAGAGAATCTTAGTTAAAAACTAGAATAAAAATAAGTAGTTTATAAAGTAATACAGTCACATTGCTTTTACTTTTAGAAGGCAACCTGAGTTTTAATTTTACTAAAGTGTTTTCGTGTCTTACAAAGCCACTACTCACAATATAGAAGCGTATTTGATTCAGAGAGTAATGCTGGAAGTCTTTAAAGGCAAGCATTAAGTTGCAGCCTCTGGAGTTGCAGGGAAAGATCCAGCAGGACAAGACACAAAATGGCAGAGGTTGAGGTCTTATTATTCTGGAGTATTTAATTGGAACTTTACAGGCACTTCCTTGTTTCTGCACAGCAAGCTGGGATGTCACAAACCATGTTCCTTCTCTCCTCCCACTGTCTGGTAGTGCTTCCCCATGTCTGTCAAAAACCTCCCAAGACAAGAGTTGCTACATGCATTATTATTCCTCTCCTTGCTCCCCCCAGGAGCTGTGCATACTTCTGCTTTTATTTGTTATTTTATAGATACTCTTTTTGCCCTGCATGCTCTCAGGTTTTTTCTGTCCAGGAAATGGTCTGATAAAAGAAAGAAATTATACAATATTTTGCAGAATCAAATGGGTTTAGTAATTCTCCCTCTCATAATCTTACCCATAACATGAAAACCAACATTACTACTTAAATTCACTTTATTTCAAACGAAAATTTATGGCACACTATAAAGAGTTTAAGGCACAGCATGTAACAAAGCTATTAGTCTCTTTCTTGTTTTTAAGTGAATTACTGATGCAAGCTTTTAGAAGGAATTGAATTTCAAAACTGCTTACGCATGTATTTTTAATAGTGTACAAAGATTAATTACATCAGAATGTGTATTCTAGGTATTTGGTTTGCATTTTTTTTATTCCTTGCTTACGGGAAAATTTTCTACAGTAAATCAGTTGATTCACATGGTCCAAATTTGTTTGAGTGCAGATGTGAAGTATGGGATGCTTTTTTCCCCTTATTGCCCTCCTCCTTAAATGTCAGAATTGTCGTGTACACCAAACTCTGGGTTGAAATCATGTCTAGTGTAATACTGAACATCTTGTCCTTAGTTGTTTAATTGTTAGATTTTTAAGATTAAAAGCTGCTAGACTTTCAAATATGGTCTGCCAACAAGTTGTTTGTAATAGAAAGCTTTAGTTGTCTGTGAATGCACTATCACAAAGGAAGTACTTCAGCCTGAGAAACTACATGGAAATACTAAAAATTGATTTACAGGTTACAACACCTCAGTGAAATTCCATACAGAAATGGATTTTGAGTCCTTTCTTGTTAAAAAAAAAGAAAACCACACAAAACAACATTAAATTAAAATACTGATTTGTAAGTTAAAATACCCTTTTAGACTTTATTGTTCACTGTCCTGGTTCAATTTTGTAACAGCAACAAAAAATAAATATTGTGATGCTGCAGTATTTATATTCTAAATAAATACTTGTGTGCACACACACAGAGGACACTTAAATACTTACACATCCAAGGGAAATCTAAATATTGTGAATTCCCAGTGAAGCAAGTATTCAGTTTGCCATGCTGCTCCCACAGCATCAGCTCTTCTTGCTGGCCACCTCACACAGTCTGCTTGTAAAAATGGTGTTGGATGTCTTGCTGCTTGACTTAAATATGAATTGCTACAAATGGTGGATTCTTTTTCTCTTCTGGACAGGCAGGAAAACATGAAGCCATTGTAAAAAATGTACATGATCTCCTCGCAAAATTAGCTTGGGATTTCTCTCCTGAACAGCTTGATCACCTATTTGATTGTTTTAAGGTAATTATGCGTGTTTTGACTGTAATCAGGAAATGGGTTGTGAGGTTTCATGCAGATTTGTGGCTTTTTCAGTGTCTTACTTTCTACTTATTTTAGATAGTTGTTTTCCGTGTGTTAAAAGACTTCTTAATGTGTAGCAGCAGTCTCTAATATTCAGTTCTAGAAATGCTTTTCTTTAATGAGCACTCCTTGTGACATTTTCTATTTACTTCCTGTCTAAACAAAGGCTAGTGATGCTTGTTCAGTAGACAGTTTTGTTTTCTGGTTTGAACACTTTGGGGTCATGCACATCTGTTGAAGTATTAACGTGTTAAAGTTACCTATTAATATTAAAGTTACCTTTAGCAATCCTAGGAATATAGAATACCAAATAAAATAAGTTATTTATCCTAAATACCTTTTTACATTTGTTCCAAATTAATAAATGTTGGTGATTTAGTAAATGATGTTTTTTCTCCTGGCATTAGAATAGGTTTTGTCAGGTTTACCAGGCAGTGCTACTTTTGATCTTTAAGTGGAGGAGATCAAGGACTTCCGTTTCACACTCCGCCAACTTCCTCTTTATCATGTAACGATTTTTCTCTGTTTAGCACACATACAGAATGACACAGCCCCAGGGAGATAAAGTTGAATGTTTATAAACATATAATGATTTGATTTGAAATCACAAAACAACTTGTTTCTGAAAGTTTAGTTACTCACGGGCTTTTTATGTATAACATTTAACATTTACAGCTTCCAGTAGTGGTGCTCTCTGCCTTGTTTTACTGTTTCACTTTCAGGACATGATCTGCTGTTTCACTTTTAGGACATGATGAGCTTTGTAGTCTCTGTTTTCTTTTTTCAGATAAATGCATTATGGGCATATTTTGGCTTATGTGCAATTTGTGCTCTCATTAATGGGGTCCTGTAGTTTGGTGAATTTGGGTCTAATGTTCTGTAGTTCAGATGCTGAACTCAGTGCTCAGAAATTCTGTGTGTAAACTTTTTTCTCGGACCTTGAGAGATGGACATAAACTGATGTTATACTGAAAACTTTCTCAGAAAAAAGTTAATTTAATTCAATTCAGAGGACATTTGTTTTGGTCAGATTCAGAGGCACACATGATACTAAAATTTTACTCACATAGTAATTATAAGTTTATCTAAGAAGTTTTTAAAGAATAAGCACAGGAGTTTTGTGAAAGCATTTGCAAGAAACATCTGAGTCCACTCTGGCCGTTGGTGAACTTGTCAATGGTAATGTTAACTTTTACAAGAACATGTATGATCTTAAACAAAGAACTGCCTTTTTTTAAGCCTCAAGTTGAATACACTTTAGTTGTAAACACTAGAAGAGCTCTTCAGTTGTGTCTGGCTTATGTACTACGAGCTCTAATGTGCTCTTTGTTTTTAATGAAAGAAATGAGAGTTCTTCATGTAGTCGCATCACTTCTTTGTTGCATCATTTGTTAACAGTGCAGGTTATGTGTGGAGTTTAAAAAAAAAAGACTGTTTTTTATAATTTTTTTTTTAAATATTAGGCAAGTTGGACGAATGCAAGCAAGAAACAGCGTGAGAAACTGCTTGAGTTAATTCGCCGCCTTGCAGAGGATGACAAGGATGGTGTGATGGCACACAAAGTGCTGAACCTTTTGTGGAATTTGGCTCACAGTGATGATGTACCAGTTGATATCATGGACCAGGCTCTTAGTGCCCATATTAAAATCTTAGATTACAGCTGTTCACAGGTGAGTGATCTGGTATGTTCTGCTGTGAAGGAAGTCACTGACTTTCCTTCCGTTCCCCATGAAAAATTGAAGGGATTTGGTAATTTAGCAAAAGTGTTCCCTATCATAGATTTGTATTATTGTACTGACAGCCTGGTACTTTTAAAATGTAATGGGACATATTTTAATTAACACAGTTAGTGTTTTAATTGGAGGGAGTGAAATTCATCAGTTTGCCTGTCTTGGTGCAATTGCTGATGAGCACACTGGAAGAACTGGAAATGGACCCTGCCAAAGTCAATAGGGAGAAAGGAAAAGCAGCCCCACTCCTCCTGTCTTTGCTTTTTCCCAAACTCAATTATACTGATCTGTTTCGGTGGTTTGTTTTTTTCCCAGTAAGTCCTTATATGTCTTGTATAATATTAGAAAGGACCTAGCAAAGGTCCTTTCCAAACTACTACACATGCTCCTTCCCCACCCAAACTTCTGTGGAAGTCTGCCAGAGCAGTGCTTCATTATGGTCCGAAATTAATCCATTATCCGTCTTGTTAAGTGAAGAAACAGTTTGTCATTGTTTTTTGGCATTTTGTAACAGTGAGTAGAAATAAATGAAAGCTTTAAGAGAGAGCAGATTATTTAAGCACTTCTTAAATAAGTACTGAGTGCTTGAAGGCACGGACTTTGTAGCACACTGGTGACTTCTGCCAGCATATCATGCTGCTCAGATACTTTCCTTATGCTTCAGAACTCAGGTGGTCTAGCATTTGTTTGGTGTTGTATGTGTGCTCTGTCTTGGAAACAGTGAGGGAATTATAATTTTGCAATATACTTGATTTTGATTATGAACTGCTGTTCTTTAAGGATCGAGATACACAAAAGATCCAGTGGATAGATCGTTTTATAGAAGAACTTCGCACAAATGATAAATGGGTCATTCCTGCACTGAAACAAATTAGAGAAATTTGCAGTTTGTTTGGTGAAGCACCACAGAACTTGAGGTAAGAATTGAATGCAAATGAAGTTTCCTCTGCCAAAAGGCAGATGGGTTGGAATGAGGCAAATTTAACTTTTTTTTTTACAAAAGGTCAGTAAAACTTAGGTAAAACCATAACCTGTGTTGGAAGATGTTCTTGAGTTTGTTTTAGTATGTATAAATAACCTCTAAAAATTCAGGCACCTAAGTTCAGTAAGAGACCATTAACTACTTCTTCAAACATGCTTTTATTAATTTTTATAATTGTACTCTAGTGGAAAATCTGAGTTTGTTTTTCTGTTATTCATGGACTTCCTTGCCTAACAATGGAATTAGCTTACTAAGTATAAGTATATTTTATGTTTTTGTATGGATATATGCACACACATCCAAACCCACAAACATACCCACCCATCCCTGTTCTTTGATGACAAATTCATGCAGGTCATCTAGTTTATATGCTTGAAATCAAAGGTGACTTTTTGGTCTGGGAAAAATACTCTACTGATTTTTCTCTCCTGAACGGAATTGTTTTACTGGGGGGAGGGAGTTTGCTTGTTTTGTGGGGGGTTCATTTGATGGTTGTTTTTAAAAGGAAATAAAAATGAAAAGCAGTTGTCTGTTTGGACTTGTTAAAGTGTATGTGCTTGTTTTAGTTATTTTAAATGTCTTCTCACTGCAGAAATAGCTGAAATTCCGTGCCTCTAACAGTATTTGTATCCACATCAGAATTTTTACAGACTCCTGAAAAATATTATTTGCTTATCAGGGGTTCACAATTGCTTTGTCTTAAAACTTGTGAGCAGATAAACTATTCAAATCAGTGTTGCTGTTACAGTTGGTTTACAACAAAGATCAAGTCAGGGAAAGTAAAGGAAAATAAGCCTCAGTTTGCAGAACACTATCTTCTTACTGATACCATATTCAGGAGCTGTGATAATACTGCATTCCTGGCTTTTAGAGTTTTCTTTATTCATTTAGTTTGCAACATATTTCTTAACTTTTTCATAACATTTTAATCCTTTACAGTTTCACATTAATGATTGCTTGAGGTTTATCCAGCAAGGTCACAGAGTCACCTGCTAATTAGCAGAAAAGTTTGTTTTCTGTGTCCTGGAGTCCTTAACCTTTTTCATGCTGTAAGTTCTAGGCAGATCAAGCTACCTGATCATGCAGAGTGATTGTTCAATTTGAATGCTTTTAACACAGTGCCTTTAACAAAGATGCTTTGCTTTAAGTAATTATTGAAGCAGAGCTCATTCAAGGTACTGATTTAGGTTTCTACTCTGAAGTAATCTTGGGAGGAACCAAACTTCTTTTGATTGTGGAAGTTTAGGTTTCCTGTATGGTCTGTGTACAGTTAGATGGCTTGAATGTCTCTCGTCTTTGTTTATCAGACCATCTCATCCTCAGATTTCCGGGCAGTCTGCGTTGCAGTATGTAATAACACCTCGTATTTATGCAGGATTTGAAAACAAATATGGCAGGAAAGTAAACTTTGAATTGAAAGTTTTAATCAAGGGACTTACAAAGACCTCTTCCTGTGGAGCATCCTTTGTTAGCAAGATACTGTTGAGGGAGTTTTTTTAGTCAGATATTATTACTGCCCAAGTGGCTGGGAAACCTACAGAGTGAAAACATCATTTTGAAATAATCGCTGACTTTCCAGCCCGCCTAGTTTTCTGATAACTGTTGATAAGGTTTGGAAATTGTAATCTATGCCTCCCATACCTCTTTCTATCACCTTACCTTATCTGACTTAAAACTTTAATACCTAACATCCTTCTAGCATTCGGATCGACAACAGGTCAATGTAGGTGTATGTGACTACTGTCTGAAAAACACGTCTGAGAGCTTTCTGTGTGCAACAGTAGTCCTATTTTCTTTATACTGCTCTTTTGGGGTGGTCCAGTTGATTGGCAGTGGCAATGAAAGGTTCAGTCCAACAGCAAAGGCTGCTGATCCTTGGCAAAACTAAGTATAAATTGTCTTATGCCATTGGCACTGTAGAAATTCTTTTGGGAGGGAGGTTTTAATTGTTGCTAGTTATTCATGCAGTTGAACAAAGTGATGAATTGGTTGTACAATGGCTTTGGCAAAATTTAGCTCCCTGACCACAGAGAAATGCTACATGTTTGGGGAAGTTCAGCTTAACCAGAATTACAACAGAAAATAATTCTTATGTAAGTTCAAGGACTCTTACAGGTGCAAGGATGCTTTTTAATACTGAGAGTCTATTACTCAACATGCTGATCTTTACAGTACAGATAATTAATCATCTTAATTTTCTCTGTGTTGGCTGATGGAGGTAGAGCCTCCTGTAGACTAATGTCAAGCACTTAAGTTTGACCTGTATCTACCTGAGCAGTAAGAGATCCATCTCCTAAATTATTTGCCCAGAAGAATTAATTGAGCATTAACAGTTCAGGGGTTTTGATAGTGGTTTAGGGCAACAATGATGCTTCAAGTCACTTTTTAGCCTAAGTAGTAGAATTTGCTGGGATCGGTCACTGCTTTTGGATTTTTAATGGTACATAGCATTTGTTCATTTAGCAAAACAGCTCTCATCTTCAAAAGCTGAGTTATATGGGCAGAATTATTTTGGGCAAGATATATGTGCAGATAAATAATTTTTTTAATCTGTTTAAATTAAGTTGTTTGGAATTTTGCCTTTGTCAATTTGCCATTATTTTTCTAGCAAGTAAGCATTCTGGCTATGAAATGTCCTTTGTTGTATTGCCAAAATACTACTTCATCCATTTCAAAATGCTATTTTTTCTTTTTATACATTGGCTTTGGGTATCCACTTAGTAGAAACACAATAAAAATCTGAGTTTTGCTGTTAGCTTCAATTTTTTGTGCTCCTCAGTTGTTACACATTAATGAGTGTGTAGTAACTCATGTGTAATAATATTACACATTAAATGAATGTGTTCTAATGGCAACATCATAATACAGTCTAACCTTAGATGCTTAAAGAGAATTTTAGTTGCATGTAGAATTTGCTTAAATACTAGAAAACATGCTAAAAGAGCTTGTCAGATCAGCTTTTTTTCCTGTGCCTGAAGACAGTAATTTTGCCTTTGACTTCATCCCACCAAGATGATCAAAATAACATCTTGAATGTTGCTCACAAACACAGTGTAACAACTCACAACTCGTAGCTCATAACTCTAGTTATTACAATTATTCAACTTTTAGAAATAGTTGCTAACCAAGGTGAATCTGTGTGCAGATTTACTGTTTGTGCACGTAGTTGAGAAAGGAGAGAAGTAAATAATATCTAACACAGAACATTGTAGTCTTCTGCTGGTAAAGCTTTTGTGTTGCTGTACTTTGTGAGATTGATACAAATGCTTAATATTATGAGTATAAATATACACTTCAATGTCTTGATTCTGCAAAACACTCCATCTTGCTTCTGTTTGCTTCTTTAGTTGTTTCATAATATGTATTTCCCAAATAATCAGTGTTCTTATTTGCTGTTACCCTTTGTGAATGCAGCTCTCTGTCTAGAGGTAACATCTTGGGTAGTCACTAACATAGAGACATCCAGCCTGTTCCTGTGTTTGCTGCTGGTTTATTCTGAGTAAGGAGGGTTGGTGGAGATGCAATGAAACATAACTGGAAAGTTTCCTGAAGTGAAAACAAAGAATGTTTTGAGTATATGAAGTTCTGTATGTTTTTTCTTTTATGCGTCCATCCATTCTGTTTTCTCTCTGACAGAGATCTCAGTCTCTGGGTTTCTTTTTAACACAATTTGTGTTTTAAGTGCCCCTTTCAAACTGTTTTAGGAAATTCTGCATACTATGAAATTCAATCTTCTGAAGACCACAATGCTTAGGAGGGCAAATTATGTTGGTTGCAGATAACAAAATTATTGGCAGGGTGTTGATGGCTTCTGTCTTTTAAACCCAAATTGGCAATGATCTTTGGTCCAGTGAATCAGTTTGTCTGTTGTTGTTACATCTACAGTGAAATGTGGTTATCAGCTGCAAGATCATTGTCAGCTGGTGCTGGAACTGGCATTTTTTGCCTTCCCCACTGTTCTCTAAAGGTGTGGGGATACTGTAGAGTGCTGTAGGTCTTGTAGTGTGGAGACCCTCTTTCCTAGGAAGCATGAGGATTCCTACCTGTAATCCATTCAGGTAATTCTAGGGTCTACTTTTTGAAGTGTTGAAGGAAAAGAGAACAATTCTGAAATGACATTTTTCTTTCCTCAGGGCAGGCTATGGGATCAGCTGAGTGCTAATGAGGAATTTCACTCTTCCCCCTGACACCCACTTGTTTTCTTTTTTTCTCTTTACCATGGAAGAGCAGCACTAGTTTGCCTTGTTTATGCAGTCCAGATCAGTGCTCTGATCTGCAGCTACAGCAGTTGAGACATTTTGAGGGTGTTCTGCAGAGGTGATGAGTCTCCAGGTTCTAGAATCTGATAGTGTTAATGGCATGTGGGTCTTGGACCCAAGCTTTTTATTTTCTTTTACAGTTTACTTTTGTAATCTAAATATGTCTAGTGTTGTTTAAGAGCAGCATTTTTTGCCAGGTCCTGAACTTATGATCTAATTATTTATTTGAGATATTTCTTTTTTTGAACTTTTCTGGATTTTTTTTTGGCTCTATGCTTTGTGTGTCTGCTTTTTTTGTTTGTACCAACATTTCTCCCAGATATCATTAGAAAAAAAATCAGTACGGTTTGCAGGTTTTTTTAACTGCTGTGATTATTTGCTAGTGTTCTTTCACTGTGGTCTCAGGTTTGACTTAGTGTTTTAATATTAAATATAGAAAATATCAGATGGCTGAGGAAGAAACTGGGTTGTATGTGTTGTAGTTACACTACAGTTGAGGGTCTCTGTCATTACTGTGCACTTTGTGGGCAGGTATTTCTAGTCTGTCTTGCTGCAGATATTCTCCCTCTAGTACACTGAGCTGCTCAGGTTGCTTTGATATTTTTCATACATATTGTAACTGTATAATCCTCACAAATTCGCTGCTTTTAGTAACTGATAAGAACTGTTGGTATGTCAGAAGAAAAAAAGGAAAAATATTGTCAGAAACTTAATATGATTTCTATTCAAGATCCTTTAAGAACTTGCATCAAAGATTATTTGCTTAAATTGATTTCTGAACTGTTAGGTGCAAGACTTCTCTGCTTTTCCTCTAACATTTGTATTTTATTTTCAGTCAAACTCAGCGAAGTCCCCACGTGTTTTACCGACATGACTTAATCAATCAACTTCAGCACAATCACGCCCTAGTTACATTGGTTGCAGAAAATCTCTCTGCCTATATGGAAAGCATGAGGCAGTATGCTAAAGGTAAGCTTTAAGAAAAAATTTGCCTCATAGAGTGTATGAAAACTCCAGTTGAAAATGGAGTTAAAAGCAAATTCCCATAATAAAATAACTATGAAGTTTATTTGTTTAATTTTCAGGTGTCTGTGGGGTTGAAAGCTTTTGTGGTGTCTGATTGCATAAGAAAAGCTTAAAATGCTATTTTTTTCTTTTTTATAATTGAAAATGTGTGGTTTATAGTTGAACATGTGGAAGTGGCAGCTCTCATTTATCTGTGGATTGATAAACATCATCTTGCCCTACTTAGGCTAGGGTAGTTATTTTTGTGGAAAATCCTAGTAGTAAAGCTTCTAGTTTTGAATTTTTGAAGGCTCCTTTGAGAAGCTTTTTTAATCACCTCCTTTGAAGCCAGTATTTGGAATTTGTCAGGGAGAAGGGCTTTAAACCACAGGGATACCATTTGTTTTTACAAGGTAACTCCCGTATCTGTTCAGTTGCTTTCTCACTGCGGTTGTTACTGGCAGCACATTGTGTTAGTATTTATATATTTTAGGCTAAACTCAGCCCTTCGCTGATGAATTTACCCTCATTCTCTGGATTAACTTTTAGCTACTGAGGTAAAAGCGTGGAAGTGAAGGATAATGGTGGACCAGGAAACTCCTTGTTAGACTAGACCACGGTATTTTAATATAAAATTAAACCAACAGAAGTGAAAGGAGGAGGTTTACACCCCTCCTTCTCCACCACTGACTTTGCTGACTGGACCCAGGGACTGTTTTCTACCCTGGCATCACAACATCCTGCCAGCCTTTCAGTTGCGTCTGAGATAGGGCACAGTGTGTTGTGGAGGAATTCAGTGTAGACAGTCCAGAGAGGACAGGATATTTGTGTATTCTGAAGTTTGTGTCTTACACCACTAGGAAAGGTTGCCTAGACACCTTTAATTTTGGATTTCATTTAATTTTGGAGTACTAAATATATGTATTTTATATAAAAGATACCGAAAATATGTCCTTGAGGATATGTGTGAATAGTGGTGCTCTGTGAAGATGGTCGCTTCTGCCAGGTATAGGTCAGTGAGAATGACATTTAGTTAAATCTGCACACTGCAAATACATTTCTCTAATCAGGAATACATGAGGCTATTACCCTAATTTAAGTTCCTTAATTAATGATAGCCTTGCACTAATTAGTGTTAGAATGATACTAAATTATTTGGTCTGTTCTCAAGCCATAGTGTCTTAGCCTTAGTCTTCACAGGAAGGTGGAATAGAACAAGTATTAGTGATGTAACTTCTGTAAGCTGTTGGAGTTAACTTTGCTAACATGATGCAAAAATGCCATTTTATTTGCAATGAACTTCAAATTTTAACTATATTGATATCTTATAGTTTGTGATTCTGTTCTTCTTTCTCTTGGGCTTTGACCAGCTGTGAAATCTGGGGTTTGGCCTCAGGGTTAGGAGGGAAACATCATGAACAGCTGTATTCTAAAGCAATGCTGTCTTTGTCCAAAAATAGCTTACACATACTGTTGGTGTATGAACTATTTTTCATTCATTTCAATCACGTCCCACTGCCCTGCCCCTCCCCAGCTATAATGACTCAGTTAAGCAGGAATATGAACATCTTCAGTGTGATAGGAATTACATGTGTGTGAAGGGTTTAAATTTAATCTAATTACAAAGCAATTAAATTATGCTTTCCTGAGACAAAGCTGTTGCAGAACTTCTCATTTGCATCGGAGAACAAAAACAGATGAATAATAGTGTGGATTTTTTTTTTATTAGATGCTTTATTACGTTATTGAGGGCAACTAGAAAATACCTCCTAATGTTCCAGATACTGTACTAAATAAGACACAGTTCCTGTGCAAAAACTCTTTAATTTTCAGCTTTATATACTAAATAGAGCAGAACATAGAGCACTGTGAAGTTTGTCTTGCCTTAGTTCTCCTGCCTTAGTGGAGGAGGAGGAATATGCCAGGGGGGCATATAAATGAAAGGGAATAAATGAAAGGAGAAAAAAGATTATGCATGTGAGGACAGAAAGAACTGGAAGCTGTAGAATTAAGCTTGGCTGGAGAAGGTGAATGAGACAGAGGGAAAAAATTCAAGGCAAACGTCCAGACAGCACAAGTCAAACAAATGCCATAGAAATGAAAAATCCAGTTGTCAACAGATCTCTTTGGCAGTTAACACTGCAATTATTGTGTAATTTTGGATATTTTTAAATTAATTTTGAATATGCCATATTTTTATTTTCCTTGAAGGCTTCCATAGTTGCGTTCTGTGATGGAGAACAATGCTCCTATTCTCCTGTTATTCACCAATGCATAGTATTTTCTGTGATAGTCACTTCTGTATGTTTGCCTTTTTAAAGAGAAGCCTAATCTATGTTGCTGAATTTTTTCCACGCTTTTTGATTTTCCCTTCTACTGAACTCACCCTTTTTCCAACTCTGCAAAGTCCTCCATGAGATGAGACAACTGCTATTGCATTTTGTAGTCCTGAAGGAGGTCACAGTTTCATCTTTCCAATGATTTATCAAAGATCTTTTGAAAATTTTAGAAGGTTGCTAGTCAGTTCTCCTTTATGTTCTGTTTTTCTGAAGTAATAAAAAAATCCAAAGTGTTAATGAAATGTAGTTATTTGTAGAAATTGTGCCATATGATCTTCCATGTGTGTTTATCACTAATTAGACTTAAATTTTCAACCAGTTGTTTTTTTTTATCGCTAATTTCTCTGTTCATTCTTCTGCTCCAGTGTGTAAAAACAATTTTTAAGGAGATCACACACACTTGGACTTGCTGTGGGATGCAGAGATTAGAAAATAAATCTGGTAGATGTAGAAAGAATGTGATACAGATAATATTTAGGGAGACAGAATTTTTTTGTTGTTCAGAGTGTTTCAGAATTCTGAAGTGCATTCACACTGCCTTTGGGCAACTGGCTGGGTTTGAATATTTGACTTCTTCTGTCATTGCCAGTGTTGATGTTGTTGTGTCTGTGAATTAAACTCCAGTCAGGAAAAAAAATCCCAGATAGTCCCCATAGTGAAAACAAATGAACACCACCACCACCAGCTCCCCCTCAACAAGATAAAATCAAACAAAAAACCCACCCAGAACGCCCAACACTTCAAGTAATTAGTTTTAATTTCTCTGCAATATGCTTATCTACCCTAATTGTTTCTTATTCTGGAACCACAGCATATTTTACCAGTTTTCTGCTTGTAATACTGAAGTAATTTTTGTTTGGCTGCCTTTATATTCTTTCTTCTGTTTTTTTTATTTTCACATTTCTTCTTTTGATAATTGCCCATTTATGATTACTTCATTAGGGTTATAATTTAAATTTTTTGAAGGATTGCCAGTGAACATAATGTCTCCAGTTTTGCAGACATCAGTTAACTACTAGTCTTCTGTTTCCCCTTTTATTTTATTTTTAAGGTCATGTACCTTTTACACTTGGATATAGAGAGCAATATGACAATAATTTTTCTCTTAATTTTGAGACATTGATGGACTTCAGCTGTTAGACTGGTTTGGTTTGGGTTTTTTCCCCCTCCCTGATATAATAGGAGATACTGATTTTCAGCTCTGAAGATAAATTCTAGTATTAGTCTTGATGTTGTCATGATACAGTCTGTCATGGCTGGGTCATCTTAGCTAAAGGCAATTTGTACACCTTTGCAAATAAGAAATACACATTAATTAGTTTATAAGGGAGCTGTCATAATGAACATGTGTCATGATGAAATACTGTTAGTACAGATGAAAGTAATATGTGCAGAGATCTAGATTGTATCTCTTTAATTAATAAAACCCAACCAACCAACCTAACACCAAACAAAACCACACCAACACCTGTGTTCCTGTGAAGCAAGCAGCTGTTTGTTAAGCAAAATATTATGCTAAGATTTGACAAAATGCAGGTAGAAGTTTGACTTCTTGCCTTATTTTAAAATTACTACTTCTGTTACAAGCTTGTCAGTATTCCCAGCATTTGGGTCTTGTATTTGGAAACTTGCAGTAGATAAAGTTGTCTTATTTTCTTCCTCTGAGTGATGTCGTGTACATAACTACTTATAAAGGTGTTAAAGAAATGGAGAAATTATTTCCTCTGGAGAGGAAAAAGTCCAAAAATGGAAAATTTAAATTTTGGAAAAGATGTTCTGTAAGGAAACTAAAGCATCCTCAGGAAAAAAACCCACTGGATAATCTGAATTATATGCTTGGTATACTTTCATTTTTAACTGAATTCTGGCTTCAAACTGACTACCTAAATTAGGAAAAATTGATTTGAAGTAGAAGAATGCAGGTTCCTAATTTTTCTGTAATACTTTCATTGAACAGTGAGCACTTGTATCTGCACCTAATTGTGGATTTGATTATATGCCTCGGTGGTGTTTGCCTATACTCTTTTTAATCTAGGATGAAATACTAACAGGTAGTAGCTTGGTGAAAACTCTTTTCATACACCTTACTGAAAATTTTCTGGGTTTTGAGTGGTTTTGATTATATTCAGAATAACAAGTCTTCAAACACACCCTGTCTTGTGGAGTCAGGATGCCTTTTCTGAATGTCTTGTCTTTTGTTTGCAGAGCATGGGGAATATGATCCTCAAACTGTAAGGCCAGGAAGCAGATACAGTCACGTGCAGGAAGTACAGGAGCGACTCAACTTCTTACGGTAAGTTTTAACTTGAATATTTGTTCGACTTCTGTAAGAATACTTTGAATACTTTAAAGAAAAAGAAACCCTTTGCATTTCTTTTTCTTCTACAGCTTTAAGTTGTTGTGTTAACTTCTTTCAAAACTCAGATGCAAAAATACACTGAATGTTTTTGTTTTGGTTTCTTTTTTTTTTTCCCAGAGGGCTTCTATGCTACTGTTGGAATATTCAAATAAAGTTTATTAGGATCTTTGCAGTCCAAGGCTCTCATTCTGCACTAGGATTTGTGTGGTTTTTTTCCTGTCTGTGTGTAGAACCCTACTGACTTGAATACAATGTGCAGGTGGATACAGTTACACACCTATTGGAGTAACTTATCTGAAAGTTTAAAACATTCCCAGTAGGGATATGGCCATGTGTCCTTATTTCTTGCACCACACCAGATTTAAATCCACAATCATAACCTGACATACTTTTGTCAGCCACTGATGTTGTTTTGTCAGCAGCTGAGCCATAGAAAGACACTGGAATAAAATTATTTGGATGACTTTTGACCAGCTGCTGTTTGAGAAAACAAAGGATCTCTGCTCATCATAGAGCTGCTGTATGTTGATGCTTTTTAGGCTGTCTTGACTTTTTCTTAGTTGTTTTTAACCTTTTTTTAGACAAGTAAAAATACTTGAACTGTCAAGTTCTGAAGTATTCTTTACTTTTTTTCTAGGGGAGATTTTTTTACTTTCTAAAATTTTACCAAGAATTTCTATGAATTAATCTTAAGTGTTAAATGGTTAATGAACTTATACAATAGCATATGAATAGGCTTTAATTTATCACTCCTGCATGTTAAATATTGTAACTTCCTTAGATTTAACTTCACTATGTACACAAATTTATGAAGTCCCATTGTCTTCAAATGTAGAATATGTAGCAGTTTCTGAAAAGCAGTGCCATAACTTAGGCCCTGATTTCTTTTACATAGAAAAGATTTTGAATCAGAAAAATTATTCTAAAGAACTTTATCATTTGTTCCTCCTGAAAGATCCTTAGTGTTAGCTCTCAGAATTGAAGTTCTTAATAATTCTGTCTTAATAATTTAATACTAATGAAAAACTTGGTTAAATAAAAGGAAAAATTTCCAGTTCATTGACTTTATTCTGTAGAGTTGATACTTTTTTGCAATTTTGCTAAAGCAAGTGTTAAAACATTGTGAGTGATCGCAGAATTAATTTATTCTCTTATGTTGTGACTTTTAAACTAAATAGTTTACATTAGGAGATGTGCATTTCTTTGTGTATAAAATGCAAATAATGCTTGATATTTTTGTGCAAGACATTTTTTGCTGATCTTATTTCTTTTTTATTTGGAATATAAAGTCTTGATTCGTTCAAACTTACTAAGAAATCATGGGGCTAATTATGATGTAAATAACTGTATTCATGATGTAAATAAAGTTTTCAAGGTCATGCTTATGATACATAAATGAATTACATATATAGAGATAGATATTCACCTTTGTGCCTGTGCTTTTTACTGAATTGTAACCCTGGATGTGTGTTAGAAGTGCTGTTAATTGTCTCTCTGTTTTGCTCAAGATTTTTATTGAAGGATGGTCAGCTGTGGCTCTGTGCCCCTCAGGCGAAGCAAATATGGAAGTGTTTAGCGGAAAATGCGGTTTATCTTTGTGATCGCGAAGCCTGTTTTAAATGGTATTCCAAACTAATGGGGGATGAACCAGACTTAGACCCTGACATTAATAAGGACTTCTTTGAAAATAATGTGCTTCAGCTGGATCCTTCCCTATTAACAGAAAATGGAATGAAATGTTTTGAACGTTTCTTCAAAGCTGTGAACTGTCGGGAAGGAAAGCTAGTAGCAAAGAGAAGAGCCTATATGATGGATGATCTGGAATTAATAGGATTAGACTACCTTTGGAGGGTGAGTTAATTGGAGGAAACATCCGAAAGTTTAATTGCTGAGTCTTTCTCAGTCTCTTAATATTTTTAGGAATGTGTGATTTCATATTGAAATTACAAAAATCTACTTTTTCAAAGTAAATGCTTGACTTTTGACTCCACTGTCTTCCCAGCAAGTGTACAAGCTGGTAACTTTGCAGACTGATACTTGATGGAAAGTTGTTTGAAACATAAGTATAGTTATGTATGCACATGAAATTAAAAATTTACCTATACTGTTGAAGAAGAAAGGATTGTTCCAGGTGATTGACCTGTAGATTTCTCTTTTCTTTCACATGCACGTTATAATTAAACTTTGTTCCGGGCATTAATAAGCTACTTTATTGCGTTCCTTGTGGTGTGGTAAACTGGGGTGATTCTACATTAGACCATATGACCACTGGTCTGATTCTTTCTCTTATAACCACAACCTGTTGCCTAAACCTGGTGGTTATGCAGGATCCACAGGTTCGGTATAGCCACCTGTTCTATACATATAAAATCTTCCTTTTCAATAGGAAGGTTGTTGCTTTCTGAAGCTTGCAAGTCTGTTGGGGAAAAACATCAGTATCTAATCTGTTGTGTAATTTTTTCAGAGTGTTCCTGGTTCTCAAGAGTTGTGTTAAAACCCACAGTGGTGCACTGTGGCATGATTATCATGGCTGTGTTTTTGTAAAACATGTACAGCAGCTGTCTGCAGTAATTTTGGTTGTGGCTTTTTGAAGGATTAGGTATTTTAATCCTGGTGATAATAGTTAAAAATAGATCACAAATTGTATACAAATAAATTCACACTTTGTGAACAGAGTGCCCACATAATGATAGCATGTTTTAGTGTTGGGAATCACCTTACTCTGGTCAGCATGACAAAACTCATTAAGCTTCAGCTCAGTATCCTGCAGGGTTTGTCTGTAAAACCTGCTTTCAGACCTGGTGACTAGTAATTAAAATTTAGATTATCACATTAGAAGCAGAATTCATTTGCCTGTTACCCTTCCACCCGCTCACAGCCATTTACATATTTGAAAATTCTGTTTGGTGATGCAGGCTGTTCAAGCATCTGAAAAAATAGTTTTCTTATTCTCTGAAAGTAGAGAAAATTGGAATATTATGTGAAGATGAATATATAAACACTAATTCTATTCTATTTATAAAACATCAGCTTTTTTTTTTGGTCTGAACTCCTTTAAAACTAGATAATTCTTAACCATGATTTTTATATTATTACTTTTAGTGTAAGTTGTTTTATTTTTTGTATCTAAGCATTTTAATCACTTTCACCTGATAAAATCATTAAACATACTGTTGTGTAAAGATACTTATGTAGTAGTTATGTTTTTAAATTTTATACCAGCAAGTTTTAAGATTTCTAATGCTTTTTGTGTTTTGTTTTTTTTTAAATTATGCTAGGTTGTGATTCAGGGAAATGATGACATCGCCAACAGAGCAATAGACCTTCTTAAAGAGATCTATACCAATCTTGGCCCAAGGTTACAAGTTAATCAGGTAAAAAAAAAAGCAACAAGAAAACTGAAATGTGATAGAAAAACAGTAATAAAATTCAATTTGGTGATATTTTCATAGTTGAAAGATTTGAAAAGAGAGAATAGTTATCGTGTTTTGCAGAGTATATACTCCTGAGTCCAGCCATCAGTTTCTGGTCAGATGCAGAATTAAAGAGTTTTTTCTCGTATTTGGAGACTGAACTCTGATAAATTTTTCATGTTAAGTTCGTCTGTTGTATTTGACCCTTCTACTCAGAAAACAATTAATGTCATATACTTAGGAAGACCTTTTGTGGAACTTTCAGTTGTGGCACTTATTTATACCGGCATGTTCCCTGGCTGGGTCTGTGGAGTGTTGTCACAAGATAATGTAATCTCTTTTTTCTGTCATGTCCCTTACAAAGGGTCACAGTTTCCCTATATAATGGTCAAGCTGAGCTCTAGCAAATCAGATATTATCTCCCTGCCTTAATATTTGCTGGGAGCTGCGTTTCAGTGGGCAGAGAAGAGAGAATGAATTTCTGTGAGGTCAGAAGAAGGGATGTCATCCAAGGGTCCTTGACAGGCTTGAGGTGGGCCTGTGAAAACCTTCTGAAGTTGGACAAGGCCGAGTAGAAGGTCCTGCACTGCACATGGGTCAGAGCAATCCCAGGCACAAGTACAGGCTGGGAGGAGAATGGAGTGAGAGCAGCCCTGAGGGGAAGGACTTGGGGGCACTGGGGAACAAGAAGCTCAACATGAGCTGTTGATGTGCACTCACAGGCCAGAAAGCCAAACATGTCCTAGGCTGCATCCAAAGCAGAGAGGGGATTCTGCCCTTCTGCTCTGCTCTCATGAGACCCCACCTGGAGTGCTGCTTCCAGCTCTGTGGTCCCCAACAGAAGAAGGGTATGGATCTGTTGGACTAAGTTCAGAGAAGGCCACAAAGATGATCAGAAGTCTGGAGCTACTCTTCTGTGAAGACAGACAGAGACCTGGCGTTTTTCAGCCTGGAGAAGAGAAGGCTCTGGGGAGACCTTAGAGCAACCTTCTACTACCTAAAGGGGGCTACAACAGAGCTGGAGAGGGACTTCTTGACAAGGGCTGATAGGGCAAGGAGAAATGGCTCTAAACTGAAAAGAGGGTAGGGTTAAATTGGATATTTGGAAGAAATTCTTCCCTGTGAGGATCACTGGCATAAAGAAGTTGTGGCTGCCCCATTGCTGGAAGTGTTGAAGGCCAGGTTGGATGGAGCTTTGGGCAACCTGGTCTAGTGGAAAGTGTGCCTATGGCATGGGAGATCTTAACTAGTTGATATTTGAGGTTCCTTCTGACACAAACATTGTATGATTTAATGATTGCACAGATTTGGTGGAGGGATCATAGAATCAACCAGGTTGGAAAAGACCTCCGAGATCATCAAGTCCAACCCTTGATCCAACACTGCCGTGGTTACCAGACCATGGCACTGATGCCACATCCAGTCTTATCTTAAAAACCTCCAGGGATGGTGACCACCTCTCTGGGCAGCGCATTCCAATGTCTGATTACTCTCTCTGTAAAAATTTTTTTCCTACTATTCAACCTAAACCTCCTCTGGCACAGCTTAAGACTGTGCCCTTTTATCCTTCTGCTGGTTGCCTGGAAGACCTGTAGCCCCACCTGCCTACAACCTCCTTTCAGGAAGTTGTAGAGAGTGATGAGGTGTCCCCTGAGCCTCCTCCAGGCTGAACAACCCCAGCTCCGTCAGCCTCTCCTCATGGGACTTGTGCTCGAGTCCCTTCACCAGCCTTGTTGCTCTTCTCTGGACCTGCTCCAGCACCTCAATATCCTTCCTGAGCTGAGGGGCCCAGAACTGGACACAGCACTCCAGGTGTGGCCTCACCAGCGCTGAGTACAGGGGAAGAATCACTTCCCTGGACCTGCTGCTGCACTGCTTCTGATCCAGGCCAGAATGCCATTGGCCTTCTTGGCCACCTGGGCACACTGCTGGCTCATGTTCAGCTTCCTGTCAATCCTCTGGACAATCTCCAGTTGATAGCTTGCCAGTTGTATTTCTTAAGACTCCAATTTTCATACTTGTCCTCAAAAACACAGTGTCTTCAAAGCTGCCTGTTTGCCAGATCCAGCACAGCTGCTCCAGGTGGTGCATTTACAGCCATTCAAGCTGTATCTGACTGCAGTGGCAGATGGCTGGAGCCTTCTCTCTTGCAATAGGTCTGGGCTTACAAAGCGTGCATCGATCTGTGCATCTGCGCATGGTTAGATCTGACAATTCCAGAAGTGTTGGATTGACTCAACATGCACACAAGTATTCAGTGTGCTGGCAACTCCTCTGTTCCTGAGCTGCCTCTAAGGAAAGTGGCTGCTGGACTGTGGTTTGCTGCAGTAGCTGTGACTGTTCATGTTTTGGTTGCAGACTTACCTGGAGACACTGCGGATTTTTTACAGTGATCCTCTAGGTTATGTGTCAGTCTAGATCAGGAGCAAGGATGTTAGATGTCAGATATAAAATGTTAGATACCAGGCAGAACGAAGAGAGCTGCTACAGCTGCCACTCTGCCGAATCTAGCTCAAAATCCGTTTCTGAGTTTGTGCAGGAAATGAGTGTATCTGGAACTTGGTTATGTGGTTTTGGAGGCTGGGGCTGGGGTAGTTGTTCTGAGGCTTTGCAAATGTTCTGTGTTCACTCTTAGTGTTAAGTAAGTCAACCTGTACTAGATTGTCAGCTAAAGATTCATTAACAGTCTGAGAAAATGATGAAGTGAAAGTCCAGTTGAGTGTTCTCTGTCCAAACTTCCACTTTTTCTATTTACATGCAAGTTTGCACTGTACAGTTACAGCTGCTGATGACATGTAAGATTTTTGAAGCCACAATAAATTAGAGCTATTTTATCAATGGTAGTTGATTTGGTTAAATGGTTTGGTTTGGGGGATTTTTTTTTACTTCTACCATTGAATTTTCCTTCTGAAAAGATGATTTTTAATATTTCTTGTAATTGCACCAATTTCTTGATGTAATTAGGTAGTGATTCATGAAGACTTCATTCAGTCCTGTTTCGATCGTCTAAAAGCCTCCTATGATACTTTATGTGTGTTGGATGGAGATAAAGACAGTATAAATTGTGCAAGACAAGAAGCAATACGGATGGTGAGAGTGTTGACTGTTTTAAGAGAATATATAAACGAATGTGACAGTGATTACCATGAAGAGAGAACTATTCTACCTATGTCAAGGTATGTGTGAAAAAGCAGTATTGTGATTTTGATTTTTGTTAAACTAAAACATTACTAATAGCGTTGTGATTTTTGCATTCTAAAGGGTTTCTGTTCAGGGAATGGTATTTACAGAGTTTCAGAATTCCATTTTCTTTTTTAATACATGAAACCGTATTTTAAAAAAATTAATTTGAAAGATCAGGCAAATACAGATATACATGAAAGGGACAGCAGACCTGAGAGTAAACCTGTTGTGCTGGTGTTTTGTTCTTTAACTAGCACAATGTACCTTGAGGCTCGATTGTTTTGGATATAGTTCTGTTTTCAGATAATTACTTAAAAGCAATACTTTTCTTTACATTAGCATCGTCAAAGCTTTTTTTTTCATATTCCTGTTTTACAAAAAACATGTCAATGTATATTTTCACCTTCCATAGTTGTTTAGAGAGATCTTTTATCTTACTTTGCAAGCCTAAATTTGGGATTATTTCTAAGGGAAATAGTCTGTGTAAGTTCCTCATAAGAGGGGGAAGAAGAAAACAGTACCTTGAAGTATATTTATTTTCTGTATACCTTCACTCTTCTTGTATTTGTCCTTCAATGAAAACTCAGCTTGAATCCTCGCTCTCTTCCTTAACTTTGTCTTTGGTATAAAGAAAAAGCAAACACTTAAATCCAGTGTTGTGTAGATGTTCATAAGCAAAATATTTCCTGAGAGAGGAGAGAAAAGCAGAACAGAAAACTGTTTAAATGTTCCACTGTTCATAGTTGCTCTCTGGGAAGAAAGCCTCAAAAGTACATCAGGAATACACTGTGACTGCTATAGATTTATGATAAAACTAAAATATTTTTAGGCGTGGTAGGGGTTTGTCATCCTTTATTTTAAATGCCCTTTGCTGTTTCTTCATGGTGTGTCAGTAATTTGCAGTGTTCCTACAGCTTTTTTATTGTATTTGTTGATTGACTGATTAGTCCTAACGAAGTTCTCTTGTTCATTGTGGGTGCATCTTTTTTTATATGGGCTGCTTGTTTGATTAGACTAATCTTTCAGAGGCCTTGTTAGCAAGGAGCTTTCTGAGGAGTTTTTTCTTTTTGTTGCATGGGATTATTTCGTTGGGCTTATCTGGGCACATCTTTCCTAATGAGCTCCCTGCCATTGTGGGAAGTGTGATCACTGCTAATGTGAAACTGTTTCTTCCTTTTTTGATCCCTTTCAATTTTATTGTTTTTTTAGTAATTGTGATTTTAAAAATTGGAATTCTAATGTAAAACTTCTAACAGCTTTTGACAGAAGTCATTAACACTTGGTGACCTAAAGGCCTTTTCTGATCTTAGTGTATTTAAAAGCAAAGCTGAGTTGCTTTACTAAAAGAGCAAAATGTCGTTGCCAGTCTCTTTGCACATTTTGGTCAGGAAGTTGCTAGACAGAGAAAAGATCTAACCTTTATAAGAGAATTCTAAAATTTCTGTTGATGTTTGTAACCTGACTGTAAGTTTGACCATATGATTAACGTACTTGTGCCAAGTTTGGCTTCTTGAAAGATTCTGTGTGTATTGTTTGCGTAGTTGCTGGGGCCTTCACAAAATCTCATGCTGGAGAATATCATCATATGTAAAGATTCAGTGTTGAAATACCTGCAACACAAAATACAGCAGGGAAAAGAATCTCTTTGATGAGGGCAAAAATAACTTTTTCTGGTGTGTTTATTTTCAGAGCTTTCCGTGGTAAACATATCACCCTGGTAGTTCGTTTTCCCAACCAAGGCCGACAGGTGGAAGATTTGGACATTTGGTCTCACACAAACGACACCATTGGCCAAGTGCGGCGTTGCATCCTCAACCGCATCAAAGCCAACAGTGCACACACGAAAGTGGAGCTGTTCATTGGTGGGGAGCTGGTGGACCCTGCAGATGACAGAAAACTCATTGGGCAGCTGAACCTCAAAGACAAAACGGTGAGTGTTGCAGGCTGATTATTTACCTCAATTCAGATGTTGCTTCCCTTTTGTAAATGCTTGAAAAGTACCGTGCACAGGATCGCTTATTCTTGTGAAATAGTTCCATTCTTCCTCCTTGTATTATGCCATTAACATGATATCAGGTGCTTATTTAATAAGGAATCTTAATTTATGCATGGTATTAAAACTGTTATTGTGTTTTTCAGCTAATTACGGCTAAGCTCACACAGATAAATTCTAATATGCCCTCAAGTCCAGATAGTTCTTCTGACTCTTCAACTGGTTCTCCGGGCAACCACGGCAATCACTACAGCGATGGGCCAAATCCAGAAGTTGAAAGCTGTTTGCCTGGAGTGGTAAGCTTATTCTGAAATTAGCAGTTTAAATGCATTTTTTCTTATACTTTGTCTTTAACTAGCAATTTTAATGTGTGGTTTTTTTTAAAATTTGCTTATTTTAAGATCATGTCACTGCATCCTCGGTACATCTCTTTTCTTTGGCAAGTTGCAGACCTGGGCAGTAGCCTAAATATGCCACCCCTTAGAGATGGAGCTCGTGTTCTAATGAAGCTCATGCCACCAGGTAAAACTTAATTTTATCCTTTTTTTATCTTGTAATATCCTCTATAATAATTTCTCGCCTGTTATAGAAAAATGAAGATAGGGGAATATTTTCTACTTTCTGGTAATTTATTGATATTATAATTCATGACCGATCCTAATTAGGACTGTAAATGTTTTCCCAAATAGTTCTTTCTTCTCTGCTATATCAAGTTGCATAGCTTACTGTTGGTATTGGGGTTCAGTACCACAGTGCAGTGAAAATGGGGAGAAGTATTGGATTCTGAAATGATTTTGTAGCACTGCTTTAACAGGATCACTTTTGACTGTAATAATCATTGCAGAACACTTGATAGTCTGATGTTGTCTGTAGCTTTTTGCAACTGTTCTGATACACTTAAAACTTTTCAGATTTATATTTGTAAGTAGTACTGGCTTTTTGTGGAGTAGTTTTGTTACAAAACACTTACAAGTTGTGTTTTTATTGCAGATAACACTACAGTTGAGAAACTAAGAGCTATTTGTTTAGATCACGCAAAGCTTGGGGAAAGCAGCCTTAGTCCATCCCTCGATTCGCTATTCTTTGGTCCTTCTGCCTCACAAGTGCTGTACCTAACAGAGGTTTGTGATGCTTTGCCTGTTCTTTAAAAATCTTTACCTCTCCCTGTGGCAGTCCTTTCTGTAATGTTATAGAAGTCTAAGATCAAGTTCTGGTTTGAAATTAGCAATCAAAAGTACTTAACAATTTACTGGAATAAACATGTGTATGACCAATGCTGTCAAAAGCATTGTTTAAGTAGCATTCCTACATATTCTCATGTTCAGTATCTATATCCAAGCTGGTGCATTGCTGTTAGTTAACTCTGTATTTTGTTCTACAGGTAGTTTATGCCTTGTTAATGCCTGCCAGTGCACCCCTGGGAGAAGATGCCAGTGACTTCCAATACAACTTCTTAAAAAGTGGGGGTTTGCCTCTTGTGCTGAGCATGCTGACCAGAAATAACTTCCTGCCAAACGCAGATATGGAAACTCGGAGGGGTGCCTACCTTAACGCTCTGAAAATAGCCAAATTGTTGCTAACAGCCATTGGATACGGCCACGTTCGAGCTGTGGCAGAAGCTTGTCAGCCAGTTGTGGAAGGCACAAGTACAATTTCACCGGTAATATGAACCTTCCTTCCTGCAAATACCAGTGTGCTCTGGTTTTTATGTTGTCTGCAGCAACTTCTCTCCACTCTTCATTAACAGGCTATTCTTTGAGTGCATTGCATGCCAAGAACTCCTGTTACTTTCAGATAATGTTGTCTAAAAAAGAGATCAACTTGCTAAAAGAATCCTGTTTCTTTGTGACTATAAAAAGTTAGTGTGAGATGCACTTGCTCTATATGTGATTTTCAGTGGTTTGCATGATTGTCAGTGCAGGTAACTTTTAATTTCTAAGTACATTATCCCATAAATTCAGTTCACAAAAAGAATTCTGGTTCTTTTGAGCTGCTGAGTCTATTGAAGGATGTGCCTCTGAATTTCTTGTATCTATTAGAGCAGAAACCAACAGAACTGATGTTGAGTCATGCCAGCCCTTTGTCTACATAAAGACAAGTCTTTGGATTGCTAAAGTCCTAATTCTCAGTGTTGTTTGTAGAAGATTCTTGCAGAGAACAGTTTAGGTACATTGCAAAGTTAAGTGCTGATGGCTGAAAGGTGTCCTACCCTAGGATTTCTCAGAGTTAGAAAGGGAAAAGTCTGACACAGGTATTCTGAACTGTGATCTCACATGTCTGTAGTAGATTTTATGGATATTTAATATGGCAGGTTAGTTTTTGTACATCTAGACAAGTATGTTCTGGGTCAAGGTTTTATTTGTGTCCTCTTACAGTAGATGGACAGCATAGAGCCCAAAAAGTAAACTTTGCTGCTGTTTGTCTTGGACATTTGCTTCACAAGTATTCCAGCTATTTAGCTATTTTTTTTTTGCCTTTTGTGAGGTTCCATCCCAAATAGTTGCTTGAGCTCTCAGCCTGTACTCAAGAATACATAGAGAGTCCCACTTCAAGGTACTTTATTCCACAGTATTGACTAAGATCCATCTCTGAAGCAGACAAGTACGTTCCCCTTAAGTCTGAAAAATAAATATCCATTATGGTTAGCTACATCTCTTGGAAGATACATGATTAATTCTTTTTCCAGAGGTGAAGATCTCTTTTCATGTCTCGTATTAGAATATAACAGAAACATCTTAAAGCAGACATGTTTGCCACTCTATCCTTCGTTCTGTTTAAATGAGTAAGTTTTACTGCCCTCACAACATAATAATTTCTTACAACAATTATTTAAAAGATAGTTTGGAACACAGATATCATCATTTGAGTCTTGAAGTACTGTTTAAAATATATTTATGCTGACTACTTAAGAGGTAGTAGCATTTGTCCATGATTGCTGGCATTCACTGTTTGGTGTTGCAAACATCTGACTTAATAATATTAACTGATTTGTTGGAACAAACATGGTTATTCTTGCTGTCATCATCATCCTGTTTGAAGGACTTTGATATTTTTTGTTATTGCTGCAGCACCAACAAGTTTACACCTTGGAATGGAGGTGAGATTTGTTAATAACTTTCATCTGCCTTATCTAAAGCATAAGTACCAAAGCATATCTTTCTGTCTTGGCTTTCCATCAGTACTTGAGAGAAATGAGGTAACCAGGGTTATGTGTCTGCAGTCTTTCAGTTATCAGTCTGTTGCTGTCACTAGTACCTTTTGAATTTTTACTTTTTTCTTCCTTGTTTTCATAGAAGGTGGAATTAAAAACATTGTCAAACGCAGTATTCTGAACTTGATTTGTCCCATGTATATTGTGGTTGATCACTTCCAGCCCGCTTCCAATAATTAATTGACTGTGGAAGCTCTCTTAGTCTTTGGTGGGGGTTCTGTAGTTTTGCTCCCTAAATCAACTGTCCTAGTGAAGCTGACAAAGCAAGGGGTGTGATCAAAGGCAGGTGTTACACAGCAAGTTCACAGTGTGTCTTTTGAGCAGCATTTGAGGTGTCTTTTTTGAATGAAATGGTACAGAGAAAATGAAGAAACTCTTTTGCTGAAGAAGTTTTAGCTTGTAACCACAGCCCACAGTCTTTTGTTTGTCTGTGAGAAGGAAACAACTGTTTCAGATTTGAACTGTCAAAACTGTGAAGGTCTTGCAGCCCAGGGAGAGGGAACTGTATGCTCAAACCAATACAGAAAAGATAAAAACTTGTCTTGCTACTGTTTTGTTATGGAAATACCACAGAACAAGTGGAGGGATAATTCAGAACAGAATTCTTCAGTAGTGCTCTAACTCAAATGTTTAAAATGTACTTCAGTATAATGAACACTGTAACCATGTACTGTCTGGACACTATTACCTAATCCAGAGGGAGAGCCAATTGTTTTACCCAACCCTTTCTTTCCTGCATCAACAGAAAGGGAAGGAGGTGTTAAATGTAAACATTCTGTTATGAATAATCTTGATCAGTAATCTGATCAATAAACAAGCTTCCAAACCTAATAAATTTTGAGCAAGTGCCTCTCCTCTTAACTGCTTGTACTCTGTGATCATACACTGCAGCATAAAGTGTCTTCAAATGTGATATCTGTTTGAAAATGAGATTTATCTTGGTGTTTGCAGATTCTGTAAGTAGTTTTCCTTCCACGATCTTGCATATGTCTGCCAAACCTTTCCAAGTAACTTTAGATCTTCATATCTTTTTGCTTTTTTCCCTATGTAAAAGTAAGTATAAGAAGTACTTTCTTCCAGATAAACCAGGCTACGCATGACCAGGCAGTGGTGCTACAAAATGCCCTACAAAACATTCCTAATCCAACTTCAGAATGCATGCTAAGAAATGTAGCAATACGTCTTGCACAGCAAATATCTGATGAGGTTGGTGAATTCCTTTCTCTTTCACCTTTTTTCCTATAGCATTTTTCCTCTTTTTTTAATCCTTAAATTTATTGCATTATAAAACATGGATTTTCTTTTAAAATTTCATGAAACATTTTAGGTAGTCTTCATATGATTCAATAAGCTATTAATTAAAAGTATTTCTTTGTTTCCATATGCATAATGAAATTTGGTGTCTAATACCATAAAGAGGCTTTAGTGAAGACAAGAAACAAGCTCTTTAATGGATTGTGAATATTGTTATCCTTAGATTAGAACTTTAGAAAATGGATGTAATAGGTTTAAAGAAGTTAACGGGTATTTTGAAAACACTTTTTGTGACACTTTCTTCTTTTTTTGGTCTTCTCTGTTTTGGTTTCTGAGTAACACACTCTTCCTGAGGAGAAAAACAGAAAGGGGAAGGGAAGTTTAAAGTATTGAGCATGATTTTTAAATGCTGAGAGATAAAAGTCTCAAATCCTTGCCAGTGTATCTTTATATATTGAAAATGGATTAATGTTGCAAGTGAGAAATTGGATTGTGGACCCTCAGCAGTGTTAAAGAATGTGCTTTGAAAATGTAATAGTCTTATCCATATGGTATGGCCAAACCCTATTTAGATGTGAAATCATGAGTCAGTGAATAAATATATTAGTGAATTCTGCTGAAATCAGCAGAAGCTGAAATCAGAACTGCTGTAACTTCCTCTTCCACAGTGAATTGGGTCCCTTCCAGTGTGGAAGCAGTGAAGATGGTGTTTCTGTGCTATATAGCACATCTGCAAAACCATCTCCAAAACATTTCTGAGGAATCTAGATAGAAGTAGCCTTGTATGATCATCTTGGTGTTGAAAAGGGCACTATCCCTGCAGAACAAAGGGCTGTGTCTAAGGAAAGCACCATGTACTAGACTGCAAGGCTGACCCATCTGCCTTGGATCAGTGGTGGTGTTGCATCTGTACTTGAAATCAGCCAGTTGAACTCAATTTAATTAAACTGCTTCCATAGAAGAAATGTCTTTTGAGGTGAGGTATGAAGCAAGTTTTTTAATTGTGCCTTTGTCTTTCCTGGAGGACTTCTAATAAATAAATACATTATTTTTCTTTCACCAGGCATGTCAAAGCAAACAAAAGCTGAATTTCTTTAACAGTATTGCTGTTAAAGTTTTATTTGCAGATTTCTGGTATTATGAAAACTGCTGTAGATCTAAATTTCATATGTATCACAGTTTGCCTTTGAAAGGTTTTTTCTTTCTCTTTTTCATGTTTTGATGTTCCATCCAAAAGACTGACTCTTTCTAACTGTCCTCACAGTTTTTTAAAAAATAAATCCAACAAGATTTCCATAGGCCAGAGAGAAGACTACTGCAGAGAAAGGAATCTTTCACGTTTTTTAAGTGTTGATACTTGAAGATTTTGAAACTCCAATGAGATAAAAAAACACCCCTGTTACTTTTCTTGTGATGCTGTTGCTCTGAGGTTGCTTAGCTTGTGACAGATGATGAAATGCCTGTTACTTTTCTTGTAACTCCAGGTGATGTTCGTATCAGTACACAAATGGACATTGTTCAGGTTTCCTGATGCTGAGAGCTTACTAGTTCAGCCTCCCTTTTTTATTAAGTCTGAACATTAGAAATATGGAACTTGACATTTTTGAGAACTGTCTGCCATCTGCTTTTAGAGGTTGCCTAGTTTTTGGACAGTTCTACATAGAATACAGACCTTGGCTGTGTTTTGTGTTGTTTTTTAAAGTTGATGCAAACTATAAATAGTAAGTTGTAGTATGTTTTGTAATGTGTAGAAGCTATTGGTGCTAACTCAGTCCATGCACGAAATACTGAAGAGTGATTCTGCATTCATAAGATGCATGAGCTGTGTTTTTATTAATGTTAAAACCTGTATATCTTAAATGTAGAACAGTCCCTTTATATAATGATCACATTCTTTATAAGCATCAATTTGTGGAGCTAGCTATCAGCCAGCACAATAAATACCATGATGAGGAAAAACCCTGAAATAAGTTTCTGCATTGCTTAAGAGGCTGGCTGCCTTCCAGATGCATGTTTGGTGGTTTCTTGGGGTTTTTTCCCAAATTGAGAAATTCAGCATTGAATTTGGTAGTTTCTGCTAAACCTTACTCAGTATCAGAATCCTACTTTCTGTTAAAAAATGAAATTTTATTTAAGTGAATTACAAATATTTTTCAAGATACATCATCTCTTTTTTCTATTTAAAGCAGCATTTATTAAATTTTGAAACTTTAAGCATTAAATTTTCTATAAAATTCATTTGTGAGAATTTGGACTCCACAGTAGTGTTATTTGCAGCTGCATCCTAATGTTGCTTTGGTTTATTTCTCTCTTTTTTTCAGGCTTCAAAATACATCCCTGATATCTGTGTTATCAGGGCAGTACAAAAAATTGTCTGGGCATCAGGCTGTGGGTCAGTTCAGCTGGTTTTCAGCTCGAATGAGGAAATTAGTAAAATCTATGAAAAGGTAAGAATTCTAAGTAACTGCTTTTTTGTAAAACTGTTCATTTGTTTATAAAAGAGTCTGTTGACCACGTCAGGCTTAGGGTGTGATGAGCTTTAAGGTGGGTATACCCTGGTGGTGATATATTTCAAAGTTCAGTACAGGTTTTTGTCATACCACAGTTTGATGTTCTATTCCAGATTACTTTTCTCAGTAACTGTTTAATTGTAGCTTCAATCTGGTGTCAGTTCAAAAGTGCACCAGTTCTGTAAGCTGCTGTAACATGCTTTCAGCCCAGTTAGATTCTGTATCTAAATAAGGAATAAGTATTTCTTGCAATGCTAGTTTTTCTAGTCTTCAAACTTAAAAGGTCTGTTCTACAAAAGCTGATTTAACACATATGTGCGGTCTAGAATGAAAACCAAGAGCTAATTTCTGTGAAACTAGCACTGGAAAAAAATTAATTGCTAATCCTGTATGACCTTTTTCTTTTTATTAGGTAGATATGTAAAACATCTTGATGGTTTCACACATGGTTTACACACACAGGTTGGAGTTGGGGGTTATGCATCGGTGCAGTATCACACACTTTGTGTGTAATGTTGTTTACAGTTACAGGAAATAGTAATATGTATTTTGACAGTGATTTTTTTAAAAGTATCTTTTTGTTCTCTGAGCATCTTCTCTTGTTCATCTTAAAAAAATCATGTTTAGGACTTGTCAATGCTTGTCTAAGAGTAGAAAAGAAAGGAATCTGTAAGGGGGCTTTATTCTTGGAGGATTAGCTGCTGTGCTTAAGTGATCAGGCAGAAGAAGAACATTTACTTCAGCAAAATGCAACACCTTTACATTTACCTTACGTAGTGGTATGGTGGCTTCTGCTTCTATTGCTGTGAGCATGACTTCTTCATTAAATAAATTGGGGCTTTGGGGGTTTTTTAGGTGATAAACTGTCATATAAAACATGGTTTCATTAGTGTGACAGTCCAAGCACACAAACAGATGCTCTTGTATCTACACATATGATGTTTTAAGAACAGCAGTGCACTGGAGAAAATACACTTGAAAGAAAATAAAGCTAAGTGTGCTTTTCTAATATTTTTCTGGCTAAAAATTTTGCAGTTAAGTTCTGGTAAAATTACTTTGAAAGCAGTCATCCTCCAAAGGATTTTATGGGTTTTCTGTTTGGTTTTTTGTTTTATTTATTCTTATTGACACTTATATGGACATTTTTGATAAATGGTAGCTGCATTTGGTTTATGCTAAGGCAAAAGGGGAATAAAAATTGAAGGGAAAAATTTGAAATTAAAAAGAGGGAGAAACTGCAGAGGTAATAAGAAGGAGGAATAAGGTACTCTTTGCTAGTGTAACATACAAAAGAGGAAAGTATCCTGGAAATAGAGGAACATCATGGAAGCAAGGTCACATTCTTATTTTAAGAGAATTGTGTTTTCTTATAGATGACAGGAAGTAACTTTTATGATGGTTTTATAAAGATTGAATATGCTGATGGCTTTTAGAGGAAAAAGTATTTTAAGGAAAATGCTTTCAGTTTCCTAAGTTAACCGCTAAACTTTAGACTTTAACTCATAGGTCCTAGAAGTATTTTGCTAAGTGTGTGGAATAGAGATTTATCATTAAATGTTAGTTTAAGAACAAAAGCAGACTCATTTTTGTGGAATCAAGAATGACATGTCAGGATTCCTGAAAACATCAAAGACTGCAATGGGAAATTATTTTTTTAAGAGGCATTTCAGACTAGTGCCATCAAGAATGACTTCTGAAAGAATGTTGAGCACCTAAAGAAGCTTCTGAACTTAACTGGTGAATTGAATTAAACTTTAAAGCCCAGTTAAATTATTTTGAGAGCATAACTTGTATGGAGTCTCTTCTGCCTCCTGCCTCCAAAAGTTCTGGTGTGAGAATCCTCTCTGTGGCTGAAGATGACTTTTTGCAGCTACCAGTGGTGTCCAACTGCCTTTGCCTCATTAGCTCAGAGAAGGATCCTGGATACCAGAAATACTCCACATGTGCTACTTGGACAGATCCCTCAGCTCCCCGTGCCTGAGTGTAGGGAAGTACTTCCTGAGTACAAAATGCACTTTGCTGTTCTCCTGGAGCCCTGCAGCAATGCAGAAATAACTGTCCTTTTTGAACAGGGGGCAGTGCAGAGCAGGTGCAATCCTGAACTTGTTGAAAGCACCTCTGTTTGCTTTAGGATCTTGAGCTGTGTCAGAGTGACCACATCCTCCCACTGCAGTGTGGTGACTGTCTGATTTTTTAGCTGCTGTGCAAAGACTAAGTAGTGTTTGTTGCCAGACTGAGGCATCCTTTGGCCTGTTCACAATTAATTCTCTTTCCTGCGTTGCAATCCCTTCTTTCTGCCTACTTAATCTTGATGCCTTCCCACATATAAAACAAATAATGCCTCTAGTTAATGTTGCTAACCTGCATGATTTATAAATGGTGAATGGAGACCTGCTCACATTCAGTTTCTTCAGAACTTCTTGAAGATAATTACTTTTAGGTGGAGGAGAGGGCTTGCCATTATTCTCAAAGTATTTATTTTGGAGAAATGTACCAAAATCAACTCACTTGATTCAAGTGTTCAGTTAAAGGAGTAACTTCTGTGACCATTAGCAATAATATTACTTTCTATTTCTACACAACTATGTTTGAAATTTGGTTCAGCTCTCTCATGTTTCTGAAAAATAGTGATGAATAAATTCTAGCAGTATTAAGAAGCTTTTGGTCAAATAAGTTGTGAGTGTCAAAGCCTTGTGAAACTGGATTTAATGACGAATTATAAAGCACTATAGCCTTTCTGTGCTTAAGTAGTAACTGTTTTCCATGCTTTACACTCCATGTTCTGAGTATTAAAAAAAAGCAGAAGAAAAGAAAACCAAAGAAACCCCCAGACACAAACCAACAAACAACTCCAGCAGTACTAACTGATGAAACGTCTGCTTGCAAGCTTCCTATTTAACTTCTGGCTCCTTCAGTTCATGCTTGGAATCCTCCTTTGAGAAGCGCAGTACTGGAAGTTCAAGTCATCCTACATAGTGCTTTGACTCAGATCTGAGTGGAGTGCATAAAATACTTGGCAGTGATAATCACTTAGTGTACAAATTTGTGGTTTGCGTTTGTATTTAGTGGATATACCTCGGAGCCAGTTGGGTTTCTTGGGATTTTTTTCTATACCCACTTTGTGCACTCTTGTTTGTTTTCACAGACAAATGCAGGAAATGAACCAGACCTAGAAGATGAACAAGTTTGCTGTGAAGCACTGGAGGTGATGACCCTGTGTTTTGCTTTGATTCCAACGGCACTGGATGCACTCAGTAAAGAAAAGGCATGGCAGACGTTTATCATTGATTTACTGCTGCACTGTCACAGCAAGTAAGTTTTGATTGGTTTTTTTTAATCACATCTACTGTTTTACCATTCAAAATTCATATGAAGCCTAAATGCAAAGCAGTGACTTCTTATTTAAGTGATTTTTCTCTGCAGCTGTCTTAATTATTGTTTAACACTGTAAATCTAATTTGGATACCTGTTCTAAATATCAATCCCATTTTCTTTGTACTCATAAGGAGGATATTGTCAAACCGGATGGATGGGTGTCTGATAATGTGCTACTGATGGCTTTAGAACAAATTATTTGTGGTGCTCTCAGATGAATGGGGTCAGAATTTCAGCACCGTGTTTTGGGGTTTTGACTTTTCTAGATAAACAGGTTAAAAATTCTTAGATTCAGGAATATTCACCGTAACAAAAGGATCATCAGAGTATCTCTTTACAATGACCAATTTGCACACCTTGGTGAAACTGTGGAATGTTACCAGAATACCACAAACTTTATTAGTTTTCAGCCTCTGGTGTGGGGTGTTGAATTTTCAGTTTCACTGAACCTTGCTAGTATCACTTATTGTTTGGAAAAATAGTTCATTGTGTCGGTACAAGAAGCTACCACTGAGCTCTTTTCTCTCATATGCTCGTAAATGTTGTGATACATATGATAATCTCATTTAGAGTAGTGCATCTCTTTGTTATTAAATGATAGAATAGCATAAACATGATAGAAACAGGAGACTGCTTGTGATTAAAGATGGAGAAATTGAACTAAGTTGCTAAAAAGTTCCTCTTCTGAATTAATGCGGAAACAAATTAATGTTTGCAGAGAGAGAAAATTTAGCAAATACCAGACAGAATTCTGAATATTCTTCCATTTTCAACTATTGTTCTCTAATCTCCTAAGCTCATTTAGAGAACAATGTGAGCAAAAATACACATGTGAGAAAATGCACCATAAAAGAGAAGGAAGATGATCAAGTTCAGATCTCACAAATAGGATCTTTCTGGAAAAGATCAGATGGATTGCTTGTTTTTCAGAGATTGAGATTGGAACTTTTACTGTTTCCTCAGAGCATAACCATTGAGAAACAGTGCAGCATGTTTGTTATTAGCTGTTCTTCCTCTCCAGGGTAATTGATTTTCTAATGGTGTCCCCTGAATGCAAGACTGGCTTAGTCAACAGTGGATTGCTGAACAGTTAGTCCTAAATAATCGTAGAACCCAGAAGTATTCCACTGATCTCTGCAAAGTGCTCAGTGCAAGGTGCTTATTTATTTGTGGCCCAAATAAATAAAAATTCTGTGTGCCAGTGTAAAGCCATGCTCCTTAGACCTATTGAAGAGGCTGATTTCTGTTAACTAAGCAGAAATCTGTGTCCTGGAGCTTTCAGTAGGACTGGATTCAGGTTGCCTGCCTTGAGGAGGGAGGTGCTTGACCTCCAGCTGTTTCACTGGGTGTGTGAGTTCATCTTGCAGCTCGTGTGCTGTGTGCCAGCTCTGTGCTGTTGTCCTGTGTCTGATATAGCATGGGAGGCCTGTGTTTAGGCAGCAGCTTCCCACTCATGATTCCTTAAGAACTCTTAGATTGTTGTAGCCTCACAAAAATATAATACTTGCGTTCAAATAGTGCATACTCCTCAGAAGTATGTGTTTGCTAGGTCACATTTCTCACTTTAGGAAAATGACACCTTTATCTATTTCATTCTGCATCTACATGCATGGACCTCAGGACTGTCTGTGTCTGTGTCCAAAGCAATTGAAGGATTGTATCTTAAAATAAACTTGTGTGAGAAGTTCTATGAAAACGTCAGCTCAGCAGTGGGGTCCCATGAAATGTTGGTTATTGTTCAGAACAAAACAGAGCCCCCCCACCCCATGGTCCTCTGCAACTCAGAGCAGTGGAGGAGAACTTGTAAAGATCAGAGAAGGGTGACAAGGGAGATCAAAGCTCTGAAATTACTTCCATCTGAGGAACAGCTGAATAGCTGGGGGCACTTCATATTGGAGGAGAGATAAATGGTGGGAGGAGAATACCACAGAGACCCTTAAAATCAGAAGTAGCAAAGGGAGAACAAATAGAGAACATTATTTCTTTGTGTAAGACCTTCTTGAGCAAAACATTTAAGCAGTGTAAACCTTCAGTTTGGAAATGGTTTGAGGGGTTCTTTCATGAACTTGTCCAGTAAAGGCTATGAAATACTGCTTTTGGTAGTCTTCCTGAACCACAAATTGTTAGAAGCAGAGAGAAGATTCTGGAGAAGTGTTGCTGCATCTTCATCCTTCTTGTGCACTTTCCTTTGTGGCTGATAGCAGAGATGGGGTGCTCAGCCAGGTGCATCTTTGCTCTGACCTCAAGGTCATTCTTGTGTATCTTTGAAACACAGTTAACCACACATGAAAGAACTCTCAAGGGAATGGGATTCTTTGGTGTGCTTTCCACACTGACCTCCTGGGCAGAAAACAACGACAGCCACACCAGACACTGCAAAATGCAGTTTTTCATATGTTGAGATACTTTCATAAAGCATGGCGTTTAGTCATAAAGCATGGCGTGTGTAGTCTCTTCCCACACAAGCAGAGTTGTTCCTAACAGATTTTACAAGACATAATGCTCAGACAATTGATCTTACAGCTTGAAAGAATAGGATTTGCCTTAAATATGTTTTTTACTGAAGCTTATCCATTCCTGTGATTAGATTAAGTTCTGAGATGGAAAATTTCCTTTAATTACAACTACTTGAATTTTCAGGAGGGTCATCTTTTTTCTTACTAATGATAAATTTTGATCACTTCAGAGATGCTCAGCACATACTGAGATGCTGTAGTGGTACATAAGAGCAGTTTTACTATGGTAGTTCGGTTTGTCCGTCGGGTACAACTGGTGCTTGATTAGAAAGAAAGAGTTATTTAGTGTTGGAAATTGCTTGTTGTGTTATGCAATATTTGCTGGCATTTGCAAAGGTGTAATGGTTGGGTGCTTCCAAGTTTCTTTTACCTTTAAATATTTGATTTGTGGAACAGGTTTTGTAATAGTAATTCACATGTCTGAAATTTCACTTCAAGGAGGAACAATATGATGGGCCGTGAATAATTAAAATATTCCCTTTTCTTACATTATGTTCAGCTTTAGGAAATTACATTAAGCAGATAAGCACAAATTTATGTTTTTTTTGATGTCCTGTTTGGATAGGGAGATTGAATTTAATGTTTCTATTAAATGCTTTCCAGAACTGTTCGTCAGATGGCACAGGAGCAATTCTTTTTAATGGCTACCAGGTGTTGCATGGGACAGAGACCTCTCCTGTTCTTCATTACCCTGCTGTTTACTGTTCTAGGGGTAAGTTTTTAGAGATAAAGGCTTCAGTACAACGTGAAGTAACAGGAGAAAATATCTGCAAGAAAAGACAAATTGCTATTGGCAGCAGTCACTAAAATAGAGATTCCTTTTGACCCACAGGCAAGCAGCACAGTTGATTTCCATTTGAACCAGGTGAGGGGAAAGGGGACTTCTTTGTATTTTCTGATAAGAACGTGAATAATAAGCTTTAATATCTGCATTTGACCTTTAACGAATGCTGACCTTCAAGTAAAAATCATTAGCAGATTAGAGAGATACCTACAGTCAGTGCCTTCTCTTACTGGGCCTGCTGGGGCTTTTCTGTTCCACATGCTTGTGGCCCTCTTGAATTTAATCACTTCACCGTTTGTTTGTTTTTTCCCACTCAGGTATAGAAATTGCTACTAAAATAGTCAAGAATTCATTCGTTAGCAGCTAAATATAATTGTAAACTTCTGAAGGGTTAAAAATTACTTCTTTTCTTTCATGTTTACTGCCAGGTTTAGGGAAGATGTGTTGGTGTTGCACTGTAAGTAGAAGAGTGTATGAATTCTCTATCATTTGTTTTTGGTTTACATAGAGTACTGCAAGAGAGAGAGCTAAGCATTCTGGAGACTACTTCACTCTCCTAAGACATCTTCTTAACTATGCTTACAACAGTAATATTAATGTACCCAATGCTGAAGTTCTTCTCAATAATGAAATTGACTGGCTTAAGAGGATTAGGGTAAGTCTTAGGGTGGTTTATTCCCAATAATTAGCTTTTTGCTACTTTGTTGTAAAGTACAGTTTTAAGCTTGGTAAATGTGTTAACTTGGAGTATCCTTTCTCTTAAATTGGCAGGATGAAGTAAAAAGAACAGGGGAAACAGGTGTTGAAGAAACTATTTTAGAGGGTCACCTTGGAGTAACAAAAGAGTTGTTAGCATTCCAGACACCTGAGAAGAAATACCATATTGGTTGTGAAAAAGGAGGTGCTAATCTCATTAAAGTAAGTTGAAGTTTTTTGACCAGTGCAGGGTTTTTTGTCTTTAGGTGGGGTTTTTTGAGGGGGGAGAGGAAAGGTGTTTGGTTTTTTGTTAGGTTTTTTTTTTTACCCAAAAGTAAGTAAAAAGAAAGCTTTGCATCTTATGGTCTGTATCCATAAAAGTGCTTCTGGAATTCAATGTTTTCTTTAAAAATAATTTTGAAAATTATGTGTGTTTCATTCATAAACTGTACTTAACTTTCTCATTCTTACTGTATTCCAGTACTTGACAAACATCACACTAGGATAGTGAGCTGGATACAGGACTGTTTTCCTTCATTACCCCGTATTGTCTTTTCTGCACATGTTCTTAATTAGTGCTATTAAAGCTTATAGCAGGTTTGAATAAATGCATCACATCTGAATACCTCTTTAATCAGACTTGTTTTCTTTGTACCTCTGATATTATACAGCAGGAATGTTGGGTTTTTTCAGCAGTAATTGATAGAGAGCTTTTTAGATAATACTGGTTTGGCAAGAGAACTTTTTTACCAATCAAGAATAGTACAAATTTATTTTTAACTTGGAGTGGGGAGGTGAGTTTTACAGGGAACCACTTTAGAATGGAGTTACTCAGTTCTAAATTTAAAAGCTCATTAGAGTGTTGGTCTCAATTTTGACTCACTTGTTTTTTTAAGTACCCCTTTGGTTCTCAGACGTTCATTTAACGTAATAACTCTTACACTCTTATAAAATTGTGTGCATTTCCATGGTAACAGGTGATTTATTTTCTTTTTTTTCAGGAGTTGATAGATGATTTCATCTTCCCAGCATCCAATGTTTACCTGCAATACATGAGAAATGGAGAATTGCCTGCTGAGCAGGCCATACCAGTCTGTAGTTCACCAGCTACTATTAATGCTGGCTTTGAGCTCCTAGTTGCACTAGCAGTTGGATGTGTGCGAAATCTCAAACAGATAGTAGACACGTTGACTGAAATGTATTACATAGGTACAGCAATCACTAGTATGTAATACTTTTAATTATCTATTTTCTACTTTTTAATATATATATATCATGTATAGGTTTTGTTTATTATGCACTGAAGCAAATGCCGAGTGTTTTAGTTTGTGGTTTGTGTCTGCTTTTAATGTTGCAAAATCAGGATGTCAGAATCTAGGAAAGTTTGTCAGTGTAGCCTTTATTGTTCTCCTTTATGCAGTAAATGTAGACTTGCATTACATAGTTGCATCCAAATTCCAGCCTCAGCCACTTACACTGCCTGACCCTTCCTATCCCAATCTCTGACTACTCCCCTTTGTCCATGCCAGCTCCCAGGAACCTCATTCTGTCTGTATCTTCTACTTCTGTCTCATCGTTTCAGGCTCTGTCTAACCAATCCCAGAACCTCATCAGGTATCTTTGGCTCAGTTTTAGTGCCAGTCTCTTGGTTGCTCACCTAATTTGTCATCGTTTTCCACACACAGACACAGGTCCACTGTCCTGTTTCTCTTTTTAGTTCTGAACTCATTCTCTGCTTGTCATAGTCCTTTTTCAAGCATTTGTTCGCTCAGTTTTGGCCTTGTCTCAGCACTGCTCTGCACTGAAGGAGCTTTCTCCTTCTCACTGGAGAAAGATTATAGCAATTGCAGTATGTACAAAAACTTGCCAATATTAGTGCTTCCCCAAATCTTTGTTCGCGAAGCCTAGCCATGGTAATGATTAGTGCTTCAAAAGCTAGTAGTCAGATGAAACTTGAGCTAATTTTCACAAGGATGGCAAAAGGCTCATACTTTAACACGGATTTTTGTTGTCAGTAAAAATTATATAAGACTTTCTTCAAAGTGAACAAACAGGAGAATATTTTCTCCAGCCCTGAGTGGGATAATGAAACCATTTTGGCTGTAATATTAACAGGGAAAGGGAAAAAAGAAAAAAACCTCAACACAGACAATAAGTAAAAATCCAAACACCATCAAACCAAGCAAGCCCACACTCATATGGGAGGAAAGGCTGGGAGAGCTGGGGTTGTTGTATCTGGAGAAGAGAAGGCTCCTGAGGTACCTTATTGTGGCCTCCATTACTTAAACATGGCTTATAAGAAAGAGAGAGTTTTCTACCAGGGTCTATAGTTACAGGACAAGAGGCAATGATTTTAAACTGAGAGAGAGTACGTTTGTGTTGGACACAAGGAAGAAATTCTTCACTATGAGAGTGCTGAGATGCTGGAGTAGGTTGCCCAGTGAAGTTGTGGATGCCCCATCCCTGAAAGTGTTCAAGGCCAGGTTGGATGGGGCCCTGAGCAACCTGGTCTGGTAGAAGCCCATGGCTGGGGTTTGGATCTAAAAGATCTTTAAAAGTCCCTTCCAGCCCAAGCTATTGTGTGATTTAACAGAATGTTTAAACTCAGAGGGTTCAGCCAAACTGTGAGCAACTAAAAACAGTATCCCAAGGAGGGAATTGTCCGTTACCCCTCACAGTGGCAGTGCTACTTGCTCAGATGGTGCTATCAGTGAGTCATTTGAGGTTTTTCAGTCTCTTCCTTTTTAATTCCATCTCAATAAATGAACAGGGCAGCTTTATGGTGTTCCCCTCTGTCTCATCCTTTTTTCTTCACCCTTTTCTATTGGGAAGTAGTGTGTTTCTTGTCACTTCACAATTAGAAGGATTTCATTACATTTCCTTCTACTCCAGTATTTGATAAGCACGATAGAACACCACATCTCTGTGGTCAGAGAGAGGAGACAACACATGGATGAACTCTGCATGCTCTGTGATTCATATACCAAGCTTGCTTGCAAACATGCATGCTCTCTTATGTCAGAATTTTTTGTGTTAAAACTACAGGACTACAGGTTAGCTAGGAAATTGTGATCATAAATGTACTCTGAAGAGATGTGATACATATTTTTTCCTCCTGCATCTTCTCTCTCAGATCCCTCACAAGTCATAAAGATAGCATTTCCTAAAACTGTTTCCCATCCTGGCAATGGAAAGTGAGGCTTAAGTGAAATAATTTTAAATGTTTTTAAAAGGACTATAAATTTCTTAAAGGCTTATAAATTGGTTATATATTCTAGATTCATTCAGCTGAATTCTTCAGCTAAGAAGCTTGGTGGTATTGAGGAAAGACTTCTGATTCGTATCTAAATAGACTTGAATTTTTACCTGGACACCTCTTTAGTTATGCAATAGAAGAAAATTATATAATGTTAAGATTGCAGATAGAATTGTCCTTCATAGAAGTTGTGTTGATGTTAGCAGTTAAGTTTTCTGGTGAAACATTTGTTTTATTAAACTGCAGTGTGATACAGACTAATAACAATTCTATGCAACTCCCCTTTATGTTGCATTGATATTCTCTTTATTTTATAACAAAATAGTTCCCTAATCATATTCTGCTTTTTTCTTCTAGCTTGTGAAGCTCTTACAGAATGGGAATATCTACCACCTGTTGGGCCTCGACCACCAAAGGGATTTGTAGGGCTAAAAAATGCTGGTGCCACTTGTTACATGAATTCTGTCATTCAGCAGCTGTACATGATTCCAGCCATCAGGAATGGGATTCTTGCCATTGAAGGCACAGGCAGTGATGTAGATGATGACATGTCTGGGGATGAAAAGCAGGACAACGAGGTAAATTTAGTTATGTAGAACTGGCTTATCTTTAACTAGTAACTCTTTTTTGATGAAAAGGTTATAGCAAATTTCAGTTGTTAATCAATCACTGATTTCCACTGATAGCAGTGGGGAAAATAGCATATTTCTTACTTGACTAGGCTCACTACCAGAGGGGCAGTTCAGAAGATCCAAGCAGCAAGGTTTGCAGAATTCCTCCTCATGGATCTGTACTGGAAAGGAACGTGTCTTATTGCTGCCACCAGAACGCTGTTAATGCATACAAAGACAGTATTTGATTTTTCAGCTGAGAGTATGAAACACCTCAGATTGTCAAATTAAACAAGGGATACAACAAGCTTTGAGCCAGCTACGTATCGGTGTTAATGGCACAAATTTTCTTTTGCTTTTCAGAGCAATGTTGACCCACGAGATGATGTGTTTGGGTACCCACATCAGTATGAAGACAAACCAGCACTGAGTAAAACAGAAGATAGGAAAGAGTACAATATTGGAGTTTTGAGGCATCTCCAAGTAATTTTTGGTCATTTAGCAGCTTCCAGGCTACAGTACTATGTACCAAGAGGGTTTTGGAAACAATTTAGGTAAGTAGAAAATTTAGTATTGATGTTTGTTCACTGCATCAGTAGCAGAAATGGTGGTGATGTAAAGCATATGTGATTTACAGTGATGTAAGGTGTAAATTAGCAGAACTTGTGCAGCATTGTATTTGTTACCCTACCTTCTCACCATTCTGTAAAAGTCTGTTAATAAACCAAAGTTTACATCAGGATGGTTATTTTGAATTTTAGCAGTTCTTGACATTGATATTGAGACTGAATTAAGTATAAAGTTACACACAAAAGCTTTTTTTTTTTACTTATCAGAAAGTATTAGGGACAGAGTAACAGGTGATATACTACATCAAAAATCAATAAATAGTTTCCCTCAGTAAGAAGGGATTAATAGCTTGAATAATTTTATTTTTTTTTTTTAGAAAAGCAGTTGTTGAAGAACAAAACAAAAAATACTTGACAAGAATGTGCTTTCATTTTCAGACTTTGGGGTGAACCTGTAAATCTACGTGAACAACATGATGCTTTAGAATTTTTTAATTCCTTGGTGGACAGTTTAGATGAAGCTTTAAAAGCTTTGGGCCATCCAGCAATGTTAAGTAAAGTTTTAGGAGGGTCCTTTGCTGACCAGAAGATTTGTCAAGGATGCCCACATCGGTAAGTGTTTAAGATTTTTCTCCTTTTTTTTACAGGAAAACCACCTATGTTTGTGTTCTTATAAAAGTGATTAGAGTCAAGAGTGGGGTTTTTGTGTGGTTTGTGTGTTGGATTTTTTTTTAAAGCTGATAGACTTTTTATTTCTTATCTTTTTATAGCCTTAATTTATGTTCAAGTGCCTTCTTAATTATTATTGCTTCTACCTTGCAGATTGTATGTGAAGCATTGTGTATTGATCAGGGCAGAAAAAGATAATGCTTTTTCATGTTAAAAGTGAAAACAATTTAGGGACTAAATGCAATGTAGAAAATTTTAAGACCTGGCCAACAACTGTCGCTGTCTTCAGTCTTCCATACTGTGTGTTTAGAGCTGACCCAAGTGTGAGTCTTTAGTTCCAATGAGTAAACTCTGTTCATATTCACAATGTAACCTGTAATTAAGAAGAATGGTGTAGAAGGTTAAATCTTTTTCTTAAGGCTTCTGCTGTATTTGTATTTAACTTTAAATGTGAATACTGAAATTCGGCTTTGTACAGGATATGTAAAAACACACTCATACCAAATCCAACTGCAAGTCTGTAGCTCACTGGTGATTGTGATTAGTGAAGGAATAGAAGCAGACATTGTAAAGTTGTAATTCCCTAGACTTTTTCACCTATCCCTATATATCCCATCATATATCCCTATTCGGGTGGATGATTAAAATTGCATGCAAGACTCAGGATGACCTAATGGTGAACTTGTTCTTTTTCAGCAGTTGCTTTTATATTATTGTGTTTGATTTCATTTCACTATCAGTTGACCTCTTTACTGTTCAGATCATGTGTGGTTCTTAAAAAATATAGATCTCTGCACATTACTGTTGCAAATCCTCTTTATTGTGAAAGTTTGCTATTTACTAGAGCCTTCAGTTAGCAATTAAAATACAGGGGGAAAATGATACAAATGGATTATACTGTGGTAATCTTTCAGCTTCGGTTGAGCTCATGTGTGAATTAGAAGAATTTATAAGTGGCACGTCTTCAGTTTCATGGGTTAAAATGTGTGACTAGAATTAAGTTGAAAATATTGCAAGATAAATGAAAGCACTGATTTTACTTCATGTGCAGTGGGTAATTAAATGGCAAATACAGATCTGAAGCAACAGGAGTTACCATTCATTCCTGTTATTATGTACTATCCTAAAGTATTGCCTATCTTTTTAGAACTCTACTGGATTTGCATGACTGTACTTACTAATAAAAATGTTACCCTGCTTGTAGTTTAGGGAGGAGAAAACTGATGATAAGTAAACTGTGGATTTGGGTATGACAAATTAACAGCATTTCTGTATTTTGTAAGTTATTTAATAGGTGAATGCATATTACTGTTGGTGGAAGTGTTTCTAAATATTTATTTATTCATCCTTGAATGCTTGATTGCATGTCAGAGGAACAAGCCCTTCAGGATTATGTTGGAATAGATGCCACTTTTTTAATTTATTCATCACTTCTTTATCTTTAAAAAAAAAAACAAAACATTTCCAAGATGTATCAACTGGTTGTGTCTCAAGCGTTGCTGATTCATTGCTAGACATTTGTTTGAAGGTTATTTTAGAACACAGTACGTCAAAGGCAGTCATAAATATGCAAAGTGATTTTATGAAGACAGCTATTCATTTTTTTTTCAGATAGAAAATACAAAGGCTTTTTGTTTGTTTGTTTGCTTAATTGGAATCTGTTTTGAACTGTTGTCTTTAGATGTGATACAGTATTTGTGTTTATCAGTCTAATTCCTGACTGTAAAGATCAGCAATGGAAAAGTGCTCTGCTGTGCTCTCTGTGCTTTCCTACTTGCTTGGTTTGCCAAGCGTCTGTCACGCTACTTTAGCTGCTTTAAAAATGTGATGTACTAAAAAAATCAACTTCCATGATCTTTTCAGTGAACTTGAGACATACAAGTCATTTTTATGATCTTCATAAAATAACTATAGTTAGTGCAGATGAAAAAAAGACAGTGTGCACATATTGTAATGTAATTGTAGGAAGAATGCAATAAAACAGAGTTCAATTCCTTTTTTACTGCTTACACACTGTAGCACATGTAAAACATAAAAATTGAACATGTTTCTATCTTTCTCATGCATTTGCCTGTTCATTGGTAGGTATGAATGTGAGGAATCCTTCACAACTCTGAATGTAGATATAAGAAATCACCAAAACCTTCTTGATTCTTTGGAACAGTACGTCAAAGGAGATTTATTGGAAGGTGCAAATGCGTATCATTGTGAAAAATGCAACAAAAAGGTAATGATTCCTTATGTTTTGACTTTGTGTACAACTGTGATGTTACAGCTGTACTAAGTTCAGTCTTAGTTCGTGTTCAGGGCAAAAAAGTCAACCTTTGATTACTGAATTTGGTATTTGGTGAGAGTATATGGATGGAAACTTAAAGAGCTGTTCATGTCTTTTTTTAGGTTGATACAGTGAAACGCTTGTTGATTAAGAAGTTGCCTCCAGTTCTTGCCATCCAGTTGAAACGATTTGATTATGACTGGGAAAGGGAATGTGCAATCAAATTCAATGATTATTTTGAATTTCCACGAGAACTGGACATGGAGCCTTACACGGTGGCAGGTGTAGCAAAATTGGAAGGGGATGACGTGAATCCTGAAAATCAGATAATACAAAATGAACAGTCGGAAAACGAACACTCTGGGAGCACAAAATACAGGCTTGTGGGTGTGCTTGTGCACAGTGGCCAGGCCAGCGGTGGACATTACTACTCCTATATCATCCAGAGGAACGGTGGAGACGGTGAGAAGAACCGGTGGTATAAATTTGATGACGGAGATGTGACAGAGTGTAAAATGGATGACGATGAAGAAATGAAAAATCAGTGTTTTGGTGGAGAATACATGGGAGAGGTGTTTGATCACATGATGAAGCGCATGTCCTACAGACGCCAGAAGAGGTGGTGGAACGCTTACATTCTTTTTTATGAACGTATGGACACAATAGACAAAGACAATGAACTAATAAAGTATATTTCAGAAATAGCTATCACCACTAAACCCCATCAGATTAAAATGCCATCAGCCATCGAGCGAAGTGTGAGGAAGCAGAACGTGCAGTTCATGCACAATCGGATGCAGTACAGCCTGGAATATTTCCAGTTCATAAAGAAGTTGCTTACTTGTAATAGTGTCTACCTAAATCCTCCTCCAGGTTAGTATGTTACTGTGATAATGATGGATTAACTTCTTGCAAGAAGAGTTTTGATTCGTGTGGTCAACATTTTGTCAAGCCAATGAAAATTTTGTGTGTTCTGCTTTGAATACTCTGTCCTCCTGGACTTCTGCAGTTAAACATCTGGTGTTGAGTTGTTCAGAAGGGATAAGTTGCCAGAATATTTAGGAAAAAATACTTTGATAAGCTATCAGCTGTTACGCAGCTTATGTACTAAGTCAAGTTAAACTACTGAAGTTTGGGGGCTGTTCTGCTGAAAACAGTTCTCAAGGTGAGATGCTGAATTTCTAGAATCAGAGATATGTTAACATCCAGGTACCTGTCTTAAAGCTTACATTTTCAAATGATGCCTTATAGAAGATAGAGGCTGTTTTGATCAAGTTTCTTGTTAAAATTGGAACGCCATGTTAGACAAAATCAGTTACATTATTATAAGTTGCTTTTACTTTGTCTACATGTGAGTATTTTGATTTTTCTTTAGGACAAGATCATCTGTTGCCTGAAGCAGAAGAAATAACTATGATTAGTATTCAGCTTGCTGCTAGATTTCTCTTCACCACAGGATTTCATACAAAGAAAATAGTCCGTGGCCCTGCTAGTGATTGGTATCTTGTCTTTTAACAACACTTACAATTTTGGAAGTTTGATATCTGTTAAAAGATCTCTTTTAGATACTTATGATAGTAAAAAGTGTATGGGGTCTGTCTTCTTTTCTCCTCTTCACAAAATATGTGGTGAAGGTGCACATGAAAAGGGGGGAAAAATTTAAACAGAAAATACTGGGAAGAAACTGAGCCTTAAAATAAGCTTGCTGAGGTGACCAGCTTCAAAATTTGTTTTCAGACGCAGCTTAAATCTACCTTTTGTCTGTCTTGTAAAACGAATAAAGGACTAGAAGCTGTCGGTAGCACAAAACTAACAGGTTGTGTTTTCTGACAATTCAGAATGGTTTATTCATTGTTTGAGTAGTTTTGAACAAAGCTGGTTTGAATCTATCGTTGCAGCTTATATTTGTATTGTTTGGGTAATGTGTATAGTCTCTGAGACCCTGTTAGCAGAGAGCTTTGTGTACATTGCTACAGGGCCTGTAATTCAAAGCCATAGTACAACAAACAAGACAAATTATACTCACTGCACCACAACATATAACAAGTTCAGTTATTTTGTGCCAGGGGGAGAAGTGTGGGTTACTACTGATCAAACTCAAGAGAAAACCTGGTATTCATGGTGAGCAGTAGTTTACCAGCTGCTAGTAAGTAGTTTTGTAATACAGGGCAAATACATATCTCCAATAGCAAATTCCAGAGTAGCTGAATTACTCCAGTTATTTTAAGACATCAGGAAGAGTTCAAATACTACTGCAGGAAGTAGGACAGATTCATGCAAGGCCCTGTCTGAAACAGATACTTTACTCTTTGGATATTGGTTTTTTTGGCTTGTGTGTTTTTTAGATCTGTAAATGAGAGTGTGAATTCCTGTTAGGTTACATATGTAGTTACCTTTCTCATACCCAGCTCATAAAATCCCCCTTGTTTTCTCTGCTGCTCACCCTCTATCCCAGTTCTAGTACAGAGGGAAGGGTGGCTGCCAAAATAAGACCTGCTTTGAGCAATAAGGAGTTTGGGGGTTCTTTAGTTAGTTCTTATAGCTGACAGAAGTAAAATGCTACAGTTAAATGTTAGGTTTTAATTGAGTGTATCTTTAATTTGTGATTGCACATAACAGAACATCACTATAGGAAGTACAGTTTATGTAATTGGAAGCATTACTGTTTGGGAATCACCTTTAACGTGTGATTTCTTGAAATTCTGCAAAAGAACATATCTGCCAAATTCATTAATATCTACATTTGGTCATAATCTCAGTTGTGCCATTTTCTGTTTCAGGTATGATGCATTGTGCATCCTCCTTCGTCACAGCAAGAATGTACGCTTTTGGTTTGCACACAATGTCCTTTTTAATGTTTCAAACCGCTTCTCTGAGTACCTTCTGGAATGCCCTAGTGCAGAAGTGAGGGGTGCATTTGCAAAACTTATAGTATTTATTGCACATTTTTCATTGCAAGACGGACCATGTCCATCACCTTTTGCCTCTCCTGGACCTTCCAGTCAGGTATTTAATCTTCAAACAAAAAGGTTTTTCAGCTTATTCTTACTTCTTCATTATAAGTATTTAATGCTAAATAAATTCTGGAGTAGATGCATCAGGGTTGACTGGAAATCTCTGCAGGCCATTTTGCACTACAGCAGGATGTAACTCGTGTAACTCCACGAGTTTGTGAGAGAGATACTGTCAGAGGGGTTCAGTTTCCCCTCATTTGTAAATCTCTGTGAAGACTCAGCAGTGAGAACTTCGAGTTGCGAGTGTGAAATAGTGGCTTTTTTACTAAAGTAATGTGTAGAGAAGTGAACCCTTGCTTTGCATTTAGAATTTTAAACAAATAAATAAACCCCACAAAAAAGCAAACAAAAATAATATAACTGAAAACCTGCAGGAGTTCCCTAAGTTTTCATCCTGTATCCTGCAACAGTTAAAATTGTAACTTTGAGGAGGAGTAGGCAATGAGTTGCCTAGTTTTATACACCTGGAACTGACAAACAAAAAAACCCCCTATAACTTAATATAATACTTGTCATAACAATGTTTTTGTTTGGACTCTATTAAAATTTAAAAGATGAACCTTTTTGAGCCTTTTCTCAATCATGTTTTTACTGTCTACAGCAAGACACTTCTTATTTGTACACTTCCACTTACCTTCTCAGAATGTTATCACTGCTATATCCAGCTAAAGAATTTGTTTTAAGTTAAAGTTACATAGGCTTTAGCAGTGTTTTGTTTCATGAAGTATTAGAGATACACCTGTAGGGGTGATTTGGTTTTCTAAGTGTGTGAAGTTGACAGTGGAACTGCACATGTGTTTCTTGAGTATTTCAGCCTATCTGCTGCTGGAGAAAAAACTCAGTTAAAAGCTTCTCTACTTGCGTAATTTCCTGGACTTAACATGGTATTGAGTGATGGGAGTCTTATTTCCTGTGTATCTGTTTGTCTTGTGTGAGATACAGAAGATTAACCAGCTGCTGGTATTTTGGAGCTTGTCTGAATCCCATACCTTTAAACCAGTTCTGTTTTCTGTCGTAGTAGAAAGTATAAACTAAAGATATGTTCAACCACTGACATTAAAACTTTTTCTTTCAATAGGCTTATGATAACTTAAGTTTAAGTGATCATTTACTGAGAGCGGTACTAAATCTGCTAAGAAGGGAAGTATCTGAACACGGGCGCCACTTGCAGCAGTATTTCAACCTGTTTGTGATGTATGCCAATCTAGGTAAGGACACTGCACACACTTTTACTCATAGCACTGTAATAAACTGGTTTTTTGTTAATGATCCATTTACAGAGGTTTAACAACAGGAGAATCCAGTTTTCTATCCTCAGGCAGATTGTTATCATTATATGTCGTATAAATGCTCCCTAGAGCGTCTCTCTTCCTCCAGTTTGGAGCTTGGGGCTTTAGTCTTCCTGCCATCCTTGGAAGATAAACATGGGAAGAGGGGAGCAATAAGACTGTGTCCTTCTGAGAGAGGGTGGGGGTAACATTTTAAAAAGTGCTTGACCATTGCTGTTTATCAGCTCCTGCAGGAAGTTATAAATGTTGGATTACTTTGTGGCTAAAGTGTTAATCAAGTGTATCAATCCAAAGGTAGCTATGTCAGAGTTCCCACATGGGATTGTCACACGCAGACATAAGAGTTCTGGAAGCTCTTCCAAGTAGGTAGACACTTTTAAAAGGAATTTAATTTCCTATCTGTAAAATTAATCTGGACAATTGTGGTAATCTAATTACACCTGTAACATCTGTTGCTTTCATATACTTTGTCTACCAAAGCATTCTCTGTCAGGCAGGTTCCACCATGACCCCCAGAGTGGACTTAAAGTCAATACAGAGAAGAAAGATGCAATTCTTCTGCTCTGCCTTCCCTTTTCTTCTTTACTAGCTTTTCATAGTCAGTCAGTACAGCTGAGGTCTCCAAGCAGGAGAGCATTCAGAACGCAGGGAAAATACAATTTTATTTGTGGGTCTGATAATTTTCACAATCTACCTGCAAAGATAAACCTGGAAATAACAGTGCTAAGCAGTTGTGCTTGTCTTACTACTGTTACCTGAAGGCTTCTGTATTGATGTCGACCTCATTCATTAAAAGCCACAATAACATCATTCCTGCAGCATCCCAAGTTCTCTGTAAAAGATTAAATTGTCTGACATTTTGAGAAGTCAAATAATATATTACATCAAAGGGAGAGCTCAGTTCTACAAAAGATGTAACTACAAAACTATCTAACATAATCAAAAAAATACCATAAATAAAAGCTCTTAGATTCCTCCTTCTTATCAGAAAGATAGAAGGAAAGGTCTAGTTATATTTTAGAATAAGAAAAAGCTTGGAAAGGTATGGAAAATTGTGACTTTTAATCAAAATAAGAAACACAATATAGGATCAGAAGGGAAATAGGGAATTTCCTGTTAAGTACTTGTGTAGTATGTGCAAGGTATTCATGCAGTTAAACTAGGTTTGTGTTTGGATTTTTCTGGTGGGTTTGGATTTTGGTTAATTTTGGAGGTTTTCTCGTTGGTTTTGCTTATTTACACTTATTGCAGTGTATGGCACAGTTACAAACTTCACACATTTCTAATTGATCTATCGAGGACATGATGGGAAAATAACATAACATACAATGGGGGGGATGTTTATCCTATCCTGGCCCTCAAAATAAAAGGATGAATTCGTTGTCCAAAAGAGTTCTCTGAGGTTTTGCTGTTAACACAGATGCTACTAGTGAGTTACTTAAGTGCTAATGAGCACTGTGAAGAAATTGTAGTAATTTACAACTCTACTTCAATGTGATTTTTCAGCTGAACGTAATTTTCGTGTGCATCTTTATTGATTTAATTATTTTTTCCTCAGAAAGCATAAGTGATGGTTTAATAAAACCCATGAAGTGAAAAGTTGCGAGTCGTGTAAACACTGGTTCTTTTTCTTTTAAAACAATTCTAAAAATCAAGTATTGTCAGTGCCAGAAACAAGGTATTTTTCTTTCTCCCTGCCCCGTAAAGGTGTAGCAGAGAAGACACAACTTCTGAAACTAAATGTTCCTGCAACCTTCATGCTTGTGGCTCTGGATGAAGGTCCAGGCCCTCCAATTAAATACCAGTATGCCGAACTGGGGAAGCTGTACACAGTCGTGTCACAACTGATCCGTTGCTGCAACGTGTCATCGAGGATGCAGTCTTCTATCAATGGTACAGTGGATTTTAAGTTTTCCTTAGATTAACTGACTGGATCAGTAAATGTCTTTTTGTGCATAGTTAGCTATTATTTGTAAAGTGGATTAGCTGGAAAAACGTTTTCCTTTTGTGTTTTAGCAACTCCTTTCATTTAAAGGCAGAAATTTGTTTCTCATAAGCAAAACTGATTTGCTGTACTAAAAAGCCCAGGACAGAAATCTGTTCTGTATTTTATGCTGCGTGGTTTATTCCTTAAAGATACAGGGAAATAACTGATACATAAAGCAGGAGGTTGTTGATTACAAAATAATAATGGTTTTAGAATAGTTGAAGCCCATTGTAAAGAGTTGCATAAAGATACTTTTATTGCAAGTAGGCAATAAAAAATAGATTATAAAAGTAATCTGTACAGGAAAACCACCATAGCAGGCTCTGAGATAGCTAATAATTCTTATCATGAAGAGATGTTGCAATGTTGTGGGTAGCTCTTGAATATGATTTGGTGCTTGTTCACACTCAAGACGACAAACGGAAGTCAGCACTTTAATTTATGAAAGATAAAGAATCAGCTAGAAATTGATTAACCACAGTGTAAATCATTAATATCTCCAGTGGCTGAATAGAGTGCAGTTATTGTTGAGAAATGGTGACAGAATATTGGGCCATGTGGACTTTATAGCCTGTATATGTACATGTTCTGTTAAGCATATTTTAGAAAACCTAATTAGAAATCTGTAGAGAAGCTATTTAATGGCAAACTCATTACAGCTTGATGTGTCAGGCTATAAAGTCAATAGGCTAGAATGTGCTATAGTGAGATTAATGAACTGAAAATTTTACTGTGCTATAATAAGCTTCAGAATCATTTGGCAGTTTTGATTGGGTTTGTTTCCAGAGCATTATATGACGCTTACACTGAAAAGACATTCTACCTATGAAAAATAATTGTATATTCACTGTATTCATGACATTGTAGTGAAAAAATTTACTTTGTCTGAACATCATTCTGACTACTAATTATGATTACTGTTTGCAGAATAAAGTTATTTTTTGCTTCAGCATATTAAGATAGAAAAGTTCTCCCTTGGACTATGGGCACCTTCAAACAATAATTCAAAACACTGCGAAATTCAGAAACATCAGGAGCAAATCAACAGTCTTTCCTTACACAAAACAAAGCTTACTAAATAAGATGCATTAATTTGTATTCTTTTGAAAGTATATTACTTCTGTACACTCCAGAGATTCAGATGGGACTGTTCTGACATAGATATTCCTCTGAGCACTTTCACATTGTCTTCTGGAGTAAATAGATGTTGTGTCCTTAAAACATGACAGATTTGGGCTGTGTTACACAAGCACTGAAGCAGATAAATTCAGGAGATAAGAGGATTTCACTGAGGAAAACTAATGATTTTTCCTCTGGCATATGAACATGTCTCCAGCTGTTCTGCTTTGATTGTCACTGCATAATCTTATCAAAGAGGAAGAAGTAGCTCTCTCAGGCAGCAAGTGTCAGGCTTCACAATCATGAAAATTAGTTATTTCATATGATATTTTTTCAAAGAAAATCATCTGTGAAGGGAGGATTTGTGCTTTTTCTCCACCTGTTGTTTTTGATGAGTTACACCAATTTATATTTTGGAGTGACTACACTTGATAGTACTTCAGTACCTTTTAATCTGTAATAACTGTTTGTTCTAGGTAATCCCCCACTTGCCAACCCTTATGGTGATCCTAATTTATCTCAGCCTATAATGGCACTTCAGCAGAACGTAGCAGACATTCTGTTTGTGAGAACTAGTTATGTGAAGAAAATTATTGAAGATTGCAGCAACTCTGAAGAGACCATCAAGTTGCTTCGTTTCTGCTGTTGGGAGAATCCTCAGTTCTCTTCCACAGTCCTCAGTGAGCTACTTTGGCAGGTAAAAATAAAAAGCCAGGAGAAAGATGGGAATATAAATGTATATGATATAAGATTCTGTACTTAGATGTGAGTGTTGTATTGAATACTGAACGGGTGCTTGATAAATAAATGTTCCTTAAGATGGCATCCTCTGACAGTATTTACACTCTTAGGTCTGTACATCATGTTGAAGTACTAAGAGAAGTCCTTTTGTGAGTTTAGGAAAGCAATCAACCTTTAATGAGTCAGGAATGCTGTGTTAAGGATGGAAAGTAGAACGTGGTGGTCTTTATGTATTCCAAGAGTATCACCTAAAGCCTTTCTGTTATTATCCATAAAAGAACTTCTTAAATTACTTGGAAAGCTAGAATAATTTCTTAAGATCTCCCTTGTGTTTATTTCAAGTATGTTCTTAAGGTTCTCTTTTACAATTTTGCAGAACATACTTGGCTTCAACCTCAGCAAAGAAATATAACACAGCAAGGTCTGTGTTATATTTCCTTTCTAATCTCTGTGAGGTCAGTCACACTTTTCCACTCCCAATAAAATTTTTGACTTCTATTAGGACGTCTTTCTATTCACCCCTTTTTTTTTTTCATGTAAACATCACATTTCAGTATGTCTTTTTTTTTGGCACTTGAAAGAATCATAATAAAATTTACTTTACTGATATTTTGCTAGCCATATATTTTACATTTTAGGATAACCTTTGAAGATAACCTTTGAATACATTGCCTAAAAGTAGCAATACCAGTGCAAAATGCCATTTTGCAATTTTGCTTTTCTGAAGGTATTTTTAAAGGTAGTTTCTTCAGCATCTCATGCTTGGGGCACCAGATCAATTGTATAAGGAAGTCATGAGGAAACATTTTGTCCTTTACATAACTTAATATATTTACAGACAAAACAAATATTGAACAAAAACACAACCCCCCAAATTCCTGCCACTTTTTAGAAAGTTTCAGCACTTTTTAGAAAAAAAGTCTTGTATCTTGTATCTTGAATTAATCTTCGTATTAATTTTATTCTTGTACTGCACCATGCACACTGCAGTGCTTCAAGAAATGCTTTCTTATGTTCTCTGCATTTTCCCTTTTTAAGGTTGCATATTCATATACCTATGAGCTTCGACCTTATTTGGATCTGCTTCTGCAAATCCTGTTAATTGAGGACTCTTGGCAAACTCACAGGTCAGTATTTACCTGTCTTTTTATAATTCAGTATTGTTTTGTACAGATTGTTTTTCCAGTGGTTCTGTTGCTAATCCTTTAAGAGGTTTGTTTTAAATAGATCCTAAATCAAAACACACAAATAAAGCATTTTTTCTTGTTTTTCTCACAAATTTTGAGATAAGTACTATTTTTCACCTTGACCTTCCTTACTATTGAGACATTTGCTGTGCAGTCCTATAAAGCCAGGATTTTTCATATAGAAAAGAATGTGCAGGTTAGGCTAAACTTATTGGTGCCTAGATTGATTCTTGGAAACAATCCCAGCCTGGTCTTGCTAAGGAGCACATCAGTTGCAAGAGTGATACCAGGGGATGTATAAAGTGTGAACGTGGGACCAGAGCATTCCTACATAAGTCTTCTCTGTGTAGTCACATTTCAGGAGAATTTTAACTTCAACATATTATATATTAATCTAATTTGAAACCTAGTTTTTATATGTCTACAGAATAAAGCTTTTCAAAATTGAGATTAAAAAATGTAATTATTGTAAATACTGGCTATTTGTGATAACAGTCCATTTTTCAAAAGTTTTACATAAAAGACATAGGTGAGATAACACAAAATAAATGTCATGAATGTGCTACCTGTCAGTATTTCAGAGTGTCACTGTTTCATAATAAGTGGTTATAGGTAGTATTGGATTTACTAAATAATTTCCAACTGTGTCTCATAGGACATTTAAAATACTTGAAGTAAGAGCACACTTGCTGTGTGCATTGAAGGTATGGAAGTGGACTCCTGTCCTTAACCTGTGGAATTAGACTGCTCCTTTAGGATGTTATGAGTTGCCTGGCCTTAGTTTAGAAGGGAGTCAGGGAGGGTGGTGGTTTGGCTTAACCACACTCCAGAACATGACAACTGAGTTGTAGGAATTTCTTCTTTTTCTTTAGAGGAATTACAGTTTAGGAAAGTGTAATTTTTACACACAGACTTTCCAGTTTTGCATGTATATGTGTATGTAATGCACATATCATGCAGTTTGCTTATATTTTCTTCTTGATAAACAAATACTTCCATAGGATGTGTCTTAAGTCCACAGAATGCTGGAGGATGGACGTATTTAAGTGGATATGAAGTAAAATAGTATATTTTTAGGGTTGAACTGCAGGTGAGAAATCAGTAAATGGTTGTTGTGGATAATGCTACATTTAAAGTAACAGGGTGTGAAGGGTGTTGAATGTTGTAGTGTGGCTTCCCTGGAAAAGTACATCACTTCATGTTCAAGTCTGCAGTCTGAGGAGTAGCACTGTTGTATGGAATTGTGTTAGGCTTCAGCAGAGGGGTATTAAATGGCCACCTGCAGTCATCCCCTGACTGAAATAGTGGTTTGGTGCTGTTCTTGGTTTTGCTGTGATAATCAGAGAGTTTAAATGATCTTTGTCTTCTCTTTAAAAAGAACAAACAAAAAACAAACCACCACCAAACAAACAGCAAAACTGTCCATGGTAAATGGGGTCTTGTAACTCCTGGAAAACAAACATCATCTGACCTCAGGCGGTGTGCGTGTCCCTCGGTGCTCCTCCTCTTCTGGCACTGCCGGGTCGCTGCTGCCGTTCCTTGGCATCAGACCCACTCTCTTAAATTTTTCTTGATTTGACAAGTTCAAGTGCTTAGTTTGGGATAATAATGTTCCAAGTGCCGTTAAGTTAAAATAGCTGAAGTAAAGCTCGTCATGGCTTTTGGATGGAGCCTGGGCTCACGGCTTCCTGCAGTCTATTCACTGCCTGTGCCAGGGCTGTGAGGAAAGAGGGCAGTTGCTTTTCCTACCATGAGTGTAGCTCTTCGAGACTTCTTTTTCAGAGCCAAAAATATGTCAGATCTCAGTTTTTGCACAGTTTCAGGGTGGCAGTTAATTTCCCTACCCCTTGTTTGAGAGCAGAAGGCAGAGAAACTGGGCTTAGTTCCAGGGAATGCCCCAGTCCCTTTTTCCCAGGGACAAATATGTACCAGTTCCTCTTCAGAGGAACTACATGTAAAAGAGTGCATCTTTGAGAAGCATAACTAAGTGTAAGTAACCATTCTGTTGAGGATTTAACTGTTTCAGTTCTGTAAGGACTGTAAGGGTTAACAGGACTGTTTTGGAAATGCAGTATACTTTTAAAATAAGTAGTAAAAATTAACCAGTTACAGTTGATTACTGTGATTAGAATTAATCATACTTACATTTTTTTATATATATGTCTTGTTCTGTTAGTTTAAATACTACCAAACATGCTAAAAATGTTACATATATGATATGTCAAGTTTGTCTTCTGATTTTAAAAAAAACTCTTGACTAACACCAGAAGTCAGAACACAAGCTGTCCCTTTTATAATTACAATATAAATGGAGCCTTAATTCAAACACTAAAACTCTTTAACACTTGAAGTGTTGTTGTTGTTTTGGTTTGGTTTTTTGTAGGATTCACAATGCACTTAAGGGAATCCCAGATGACAGGGATGGACTATTTGACACCATTCAGCGCTCGAAGAATCATTATCAGAAAAGAGCTTACCAGTGTATAAAGTGCATGGTAGCTCTCTTCAGCAACTGTCCTGTAGCTTACCAGATCCTTCAGGTGATACCTTTCATTCTGTTTCTTGCTGCTTTTTCCTAGTTCTGTGGTTTTTAAAATTAAAAAAATTTAACAATTAAAAAAACAAATTCCACCATTATTCGTTTTTTATCACTTTGATGAAATTGCAGCTTTGAAGTACAACTCATTTGAACCTTCCTGTATCAGAAAGTCAGTATATGGGGTTGAAAGCAATTTGTTTAAATTCACACTCATGATTCTGTGATGCAGCTGCAAATCCACAGACTTCATTTCAAATTTGAAGTTTTCTTTGTGCAGTATAGGATATCCGGGGACTCTTTCAAAACAGCAGCAGATGGGTTGGTGGCCTGTTCTCTAATAGCTGATGTATAAGAAAGGAAAATTATTTCTCTTTTCAAGATTAAAGGAAATAATTTTGAATTGTTTCTTTTCCATCTGCAGAGCAATGGAGATTTGAAGAGAAAATGGACCTGGGCAGTAGAATGGCTTGGAGATGAGCTCGAGCGTAGACCATACACTGGCAATCCCCAATACACCTACAATAATTGGTCTCCACCAATACAGAGCAATGAAACATCAAATGGCTACTTCCTAGAGAGGTCACACAGTGCTAGAATGACTCTTGCAAAGGCTTGTGAACTCTGCCCAGAGGAGGTAAAGAATTAATTTGACTTCGGTAAAAAAATTGAGTAAAATGCTTCTGTAAACAATTAACCTTAGCAACAGTCTCTGGTCATTGAAGAGGCAGCAGATTTCACAAGTGTTTTCTAAATGCGGATTTATATTTTTATTGACTTCAGTTACATACTCCTGTGTATTTTTCAGCTTTTATTAGTGTTTCTGTAGGCATCTGTCACTTGGAGAATTAGCAATATGGAACTGGAATTGAACATTTAAAGTAGATTATGAATGGGTCTGTATTTCCAGTAATATATTGACAGGGGAGTTTTTATGTAGTACAGTACAAGCTGTAGGTGACACTGTGGAGTGGAATTTTTCTCCAGGCATGTCTGAAACAATCACTTCCACGTAGGATTTGTTCTGGGTAGAATAAATGTAATATGTTTTTCCAAAGTAAATTAAATGAGTTTTTTCAAACTTTAGGAACCAGATGATCCTGATGCCCCAGATGAACATGAGTCTTCTCCACCTGAAGATGCCCCACTGTATCCCCATTCACCTGGTTCCCAGTATCAACAGGTAAAAGCTCTGAGTTGAACCATTTATTCAGAGTTTCAGGTTTGTTTGTGGTTTTTTTAGCATTTGTGGTAACTTAAATTATAGGCATTTAGCCAGAAGCATATTATTGTCAAATATCACACTTGGAGGAATAAAGATAAAGGTACATCTCCATTTTGCCAGGAGCAGTTACACCATATGAGAATTTTATCAGATCAGGGATTAATCATCCACAGAAAGACCTGAGGGACTGATGTCATCACAGTGTCTGAATTTGATTCTGTCATATTTATTGACATTGATAATATTTAGTGAGTTGCTTACTCATTTTCAAATATAAAATCAAGCCTCAAAGCCTGAGTTTCAGGATATTTTGGATAATTGGAAGGCTTTTGGAAAAAAGCAAATGGCTTTGTGCTATGAACAATGATGTCTAAATCTTAAGTACATACAAAATCTAAATCTGTTTTTACGTTAAATGCCTGCTTTGTTAATATTTTCTGGTGGAAAGCCAGATCTGAAAGAAATCCTTACCAGGGTTTTTTTTATCGAATTGGCTAATTATTAGATCCTGCACTTAGTTGCCATTTTTTGTTCCAATTCATTTTATATATTCCAAATCTGCTAATTTAATTTCCTTTCCTGCCCAAATCCATTTTCCCCTCCATCTTGCTTTCCTTACTTGATGTTCTCAGCAGAGCAGTTGGTAAGTCATGCAGATTTTCCCACTCCTTTCTGAGCTCCCAAGTTCAGACACGTTCTGTAACCTCACCATTATCCGTGTGATGTGTTCACTTTCTTGCAAGAGATGGCATTTCTCACTAACACACACAATCCTCATATTCCTAGTTTCTCCACAAACTCTGCAAAACAGTAGATAAATGAGGTGTTTTTGTTGGCCAGATCTGTGTACAACTTCTTAAATTGGGGCAGAGCATCTGCAGAAGACTGCTGGTCTAGATTTCATTCAGTTCTGTAATGTTGAATTTCCCCTTTAAAAATTAAAGTGTGCTGCATAAATACAAGTATGCTTTTTCCATTGTTTTAGGAAAAAAAATCAAGCTGATTGAATCTGTTAATAAAATATATGCACAGTTTAATGTGGCAGCACATAGGCAATCTCTCTTCGTTTCCTTTTCTTTCTTTCTTGCTGCTTTTGCTTTGCATGTAACTGTTTGTTATTCAAAAGCTGAGATTGCTATTTCAGCTGATCTTGTACCTTTACAGTTGAATGTTTGTTTACCTTCTGTGTAAATCAGAAAGGTAAGTGGAAGGTGTGGATCAGAGGAATGAAGGAGCTGGGATGTGTGTTCATACAGACGTTGCCACAGGAGAAGTTCGGTGTGCTTGAGGATACGGTTCAGTGGTCTGAATGGAAAGGGGGGAAAGCAAACGAGTGAGGAAACATCCCACAAGTTTAAAGCCCCTTTAAACTGTTTCTGTTTTCTTGCAGAATAACCACGTGCATGGACAGCCATATACGGGCCCGGCAGCACATCATATGAACAACCCTCAGCGAACTGGCCAACGAGCACAAGAAAACTACGAAGGCAGTGAAGAAGTTTCCCCACCTCAGACAAAAGATTAGTGAAATGCACATAATCAATTAACTTGCTCCATCAAGACTGTGCACCCAGGCCTTACAGTCCAACCTTTCTCTGTGTCTGGCTAATATTTAAAACTAGAAAAACTATTCCTAATCAACATGGAGTGGAGAGTCTATTCACTGTCTTATCTGCAGAAAATTTGCTGTCAATATATAACCCGCCTGCAGTGGAAAGTGTATAGTGTTTTGTAATAAATGGCCTGATGCTAATGTGTAAATGGCAAAGGTGTATATAGTATATTAATGTTTGACTGTTAATTCTTGAGCAAGAAACATTTTTTTTTTGTCTTGATGAGACTCACAGATCTACAAAAACAAAAAAATAATTTCTTGATATATCTGCTGCGCTCTGCAACCAGTGTTGCCTGCCTCATGGCAGTTGGATCAACTCCTTTATGAAAAAGCCTATCCATGTCAACCACAAAAATAGTTTCATGTTAATTCTTTGCCACTGGAGTCGATTTTACTATGAGCAACGTAATGGCTGGTAACCTTTTAATTATTTGGTTGATGTGGAAAATTGGTGATGTAACATTGTTTCTAGATCTTTTTTCATTGCCTTTTTCATTCTGGTATTAGGTTAATCACTTTGAAGCTATAGTTATGCTGTAACATTTAGCATGGCTTCACACCAAGTTAGTGTAGCCAATGAGGGGAAAAAAAAAAAACAAAAACAAACGTGACAGCAGTTGTCCCAATGTGACAACTGTATTGCTCAGAACTTTTTCTTCTTACACCTAGACTATAAAATGGGGAGGGAAAATGTGACAAACAGGTGGTTTTCAGTTTCACATATGTTCCTCACATCTGATGTTTGACAGTTCTCTCTCTGGGTGGGATAAAGAACACTTAGTTTTCAGTAATAGGAATTTAAAAGATTTAAAACAAATATGCAAAAATTTGCTATGCCAGGATGCCTGGAGCATAATAGACTGTATTTGGTGTGCTTGTTTTGTTTCTTTGGTAGAGCTTATTAGATAAATTTCTAACACTTTCCTTCTACTGCATCCCAGTGAAGTGGAAGTCAACAAAATCACAGAGTACTTGTGAGTGCCACTGCACCAAGTTAACTTGCTGGTTTTCTGCTCGTTCACAGTTCTACTTGAAAGCGAGAATTGTCTTAGCTCTTTATCCATTATACAGAAAATCTTAACATTAGAAGCAGGGTTTAAAGATAAAAGAAACTACTGGTTAGTCAAATACAATTCTGAGGTATCTCTATTCCAGAATAAACATTTGTTTAAAGACTTAAAGAAACGCATCAGTAAATACTGTATTTAAATGAAAATTGGTAACTTGAATGTGTGTAATTTTTTTGGAACCTGTCTAAAAACCAAATACCCCTGCAAAACAGATACAGCCCACCCTATACTATTTAAATATTTTGCTGTTTTATTTTATAGAAATTATTTTGCTGAATTCACAAATAGATTTGATTTAAGAAGAATGTTTTGTCCTGTGGTGTGTGTTGTTTTTTGGGGTTTTGTTTTTTAATGGACTGCACAGAAAGGTGAATTCTGTGCAGTGGCACTATGCTGAATTCTGGAACAACAGTCACATTGAGATTCTGTGCACAAAAGAAAAAAAATTGGCCCTTAAGAATAAAATAATCAGGACAATTACACTGTAAAAGTTTCTTAATGTGATTTATCTTGTACTTTTTGTATGTTTTTATATATACATATATATATTTAAGAGCACAAGCTTGATGGTGTTTTTTACAAATGAGTTGATAGAAACAAAGCTGCTTATCAAATTAAAGGTCTGTAGTTTTGAAATGAACAATGGCAAATCCAGTTGCAAGTGCATTCTTAGGCATTTAGTGTAACAAGGGAGGGACACAGAAGATTTTTGAATATGCTTGTGTAGTGATGATCACTTTTATGCTTCCATGTTTTTCCTAGTGCTAAAATTAATTCAGATTTTTTCATAGTTTTTTAGTAACACCATTTTACCTGGACTTAGTAAATTTGAATAAAGTGTTCCCATTTATGTTTGGGAATGCTTGTTGGAGGTTTTAACTAAAAAAAAATTCTACCCTGAGTTCTCAAGTGGAAATAGTTCATATTTATTTGGACCAGTAATTGTTAAACAAGCTATCTCAGAGGCAATTATTACGTATTTTTTACTATATAGGTAAAATATATAATGTGCTAGTTCAGCCTTGCCAAATGTGTTTGCTTTTAATAGTGCAATGATTGTAGAGACATGTCAAACCTGTGACACTTTAAGGCTGTGGCTTTCTTCAGCCGTACCCACCCCTGTCCCTGAACTGGGAATGGCTGCAGTGGCAGTTGTTTTTTCAGGCAGCAAATTGAGAATATTGTGCATCTTTGTGACGTGAAGAGGGATAAGCCCGTCTTGTTTGCTGCAGCTGCTGCTTTTAGAACAGGTGTAAGGTGCAATGTTTTCTTCACTCTGGGCAAAACAGTTTTGAATTGTACTTAACAAATACTGTACAAGCAAAAAGTTTGATATGCATGTTACTGGTGCAGCATCTTGGCAGGTGATTTTCAGGCGACACACCTGGTGATACCTCGTTGGTGATGGCACACACTTTAAAGCAGTCGTCCTCAAAGTGCCTAAAGATTTAATTCCCCCCTCACTAATTTCAGTCCTGTTTTTCTGTTCAGAACAGTTTCTAGGGAATCTCTGGTCTTCCATAAAACGAGCCAATAAATAGTAAAGCAATTACTCGTGTTCCTGGCAGTGTAACACGGAATACATAGAAACTGAAAATCCATAGGTGATGTTAAATGGGGTTTAATGCATAGTTTGACCTTGAGGGTCAAACTTAACCCCTACTACTACTCTTGTGCGTTTGGATTGTGGTTGTTTAGTGACTAAAATAAGCTTTTTAACACTTGCTACTTGTCAGTGTTAAAAATAGTACAGCCATATATAAAAGGAGTTCAGTCGCTGTTGGCGTATCAGTAAATGTGCTACGTTTCAGTCACAGAGTTGGGCACCTGTGTTACCCTTTGACAACAAGGAGATGGCTCAGGGTTCACTCAGAGCTTGTTTGTCCTGCAGGACCCAATCTCGTGGTGATGGACAAGCAGAACAGGACTTGGAATTTTTCACTGCTTGAGTTGGAATTTTTCACATTATTCTCCCTGCTGACTGCCAGCTCTGAAAATTGGAGTTCTCTATTTTTCAAGCTGGTGTATCTTACTGAAATGGAGCCAGAAAGAAAATAAATTCCCCAATGACATTTCCCTTTTTTTTTTTTCCCCCAAAGTGAAACTTCAGACAACATGAGAGATTTGTGTTATCATAATTGCTGTTATGCCTTCTCAGCCACTTTGTTGTGCCTAGCTTGTGTGTTTTACCATATGTATCATGAAAAAGCACTTATGGTTCCAAAACTTCCTATATATTTCCTGAGTTCCAGGAGAGAATGAGATTAGCCATTCTGCCAAAGCTAAAATGGGCAAAAATTGGCTGCTGTAGCAATTTCCTCCATTTTTGGTTTCAATAAATTTTGTCTACCTCTGAGTCTTTTGCCAGAAAGGCTGATAAACTGTGTCATGGCAAAGTGGCTCAATGTTTTTGTTGGTGTGAGTTGCAGTTACTGGGCACTGCAGGGAGGCTTTCAGTGCAATGGATTTAACTTCAAATGAAAGCTAAAGACTGACTGTAGAAATTAGGGGAACAAGTAGCATGTTAGTAAATTTGAAGAGTAACCAATTAAGTGTTTAAATATCTTAACTAAACCTTGTTAGTTCACACTTGCGAATACACACTGAAAGCAAATTCCTCCTGGTGATCAAAGACACACACCTTAATTTTTGGGAGGGTGAGATGCTGATGCTGACCTCACATTTCTTAAGACAGGTGAGGGAGTTTCTCTTTTGTGGCCCAGCTTCAGCACAATGTAATCAGGACAACAGTAATTTTTGGCTCCCCATCTTCTTACTTTTTATGCTCTCCATCATGTTCATGATACCACTTTTTTCACAGCCATGAGGTCTTGGGAACAAAGTCCTGCCTTCTATAGGGCCGGGCAAGACAGGCTTTCTGGGGAGCAGTAGGAGCTGTCTTGTACGTGCTGTGTGCTGCACAGTGGTGCTGCAGGAACAAAGCAAGGGCAGAGGAACCCAACTGCTTCCTCCTGCAGGGTTTCTGATCCTCTTCCAGGTGGTCTCATGAAGAGGACAGCAGCAAGCCCCTCTTTTAGGCTCAGTGCACTTTCTCCTGGTTTGCAGCTGGGATCAGAGTACACTGGAGCAGTGACCTCCCTGTGTGTGCCCTCTGTGCCATTCCAGGGTGTCCATGTCCCTGCCTTCTCATGGTCTTTGGGGATTGTCATGTCAGTTCAGTCACTTACACTGGGACTTGCCCTCTGTTCCAGCCTGGACAGCTGTACTGGGCTGGAAGGGCTTTAACCAACCCCAGCACTGTCACTTTTTCACACTGTGGAGCTTTGTAAGGTTCACAGCATAAATGCCCTTTTATTTCTGAGTCAGCTCCCTTTGGGGTGACTGTTTTAAAGTGTCCAGTAGCCATTCCTTTGTCCTTTTCTACTGGAGCAACTGCTCAGTCCCACTCCTGCAGTGTGTGTTAGGGTAGGCTGTTCGTGGAATTGTGTTGATGTATTTTCCAGCCATTAAATTCAGAAATCCTCATCCTGTAATCTGATTTTCTAATGCAAGTTGTGATGGATCCCTGGATTTCAACAGCATTTGTGCGAGTTCAGTTGATTTAAGCACTGCAGGAGTGGAAGTTGGTGACGTGTTGCAGGGGTCAAGCCAGATCAGTCAGTGGGTGGCACAAAAGACAGATCTCTCTCTTGTTTGCAGACAGTGAAATCAAAACAAGAACGAGGGAATGAGTTTCTGAAGGAGAAAAACACTCTCCTGAATAAGGGCTAACTTTTCATTGGATTTTTAAATACCCAATTCCGTATTTTTTAGCTTTAGAATTCCTTAGAGCCACTTTTTGATAATAAAACTGACCTACAGGCTGTTTTCTTGGAAGAATTAATATAGCCTTAATCACATCAGCACAATTCTGAAGTGACAGGGTCATTCTTCAGTGGTCAAAATAATGTGCAAAAAATGTCTCCTAGTCTTTAACCATGAGCTAACCTTGAGGAATGGAAATAAGAGAAAAAAGGGTCTGTGAATTCGTCCAAAATCTAATCATAGAAAAATAAGATCATTCCCTTCTTCTCTGTCTCTGTACTATTCAAAATGTCTGGTAGTGTTAATTTCTGTTCTTAAGTTTGCAACAGCTATCCCGGTAACTTGGTTTGTGTTGCCCAAAGTGGTGTCAGCTGCACAGCCTGCAGCGTCCTGATGGGTTTGCAGTGATGTCCCTTTTAGTCCTCACCAGAGGAAAGTCTTTAAATGTTTGGGTTTTTTCCCCAAATCCACATTTCCATTGTGATGTGCTGTTTCTGTTTCCATACAATGCCCAGGGCTGGAAGAATGCTTTCCAAGTGTGGTTTCACCTGAGCCATTAAGCGAGCAGTTCTGTTCCCTTGCTGTAGTGACACCTCTGTAGGTGCAGCTTTTAAAGGTATCGGCCTTCTTTTCGTAGCTTTATTTATGGAAATGCTGCTCAGTTCTTGTCCCTCCACCCCCAAATTCCTGTCCGTCATTTCTTGTGATTCTTTCTTACGGAGTTTTTCCACTCTGGATTGTAAAGGTCATTTTTATATTTAATATTTTTGTATTTTCTTGGAATCAAATCCCTTCACTTGCCATGATGTTGTTTACCTCCTTTTTTTTTCTTTTTTTACTTACACCTGTTGTCCTGCTGTTTGCTGCTGCCAAAAAAAAAAAATGCTTGCCAGGCAGCCTCCAAAGCAGAGCTTTTTACTGTGCAGTAGCAGCAGCCTTGACCCAGGTGGGCTTTGTCATCTCTCAAATCTCCTCGTAATTTGTGTGGGATTGGAAAGCTTTGTGCTACTGATGGCAGCCAGGAATTCTAATAGCTCATGGCTTATTGGGTTTCTTCGGTTGATTAGTTGGTTGGGTTTTTTTCCCCCTTCATTTTCTATCTTGAACAGTTGGTTTGTACAGGTGAACAAAACCAGTAGGTTTTGCTGGAATCTACTCTGGAAAAGAAGGCTGATTGAAAATGTGGACACTTAATATACTTGATTGTATTTAAATATCTGGTAGGTGCTTTAAAGTCCTCAGAAGGTCTTCTGGAAGCAAATTCTAAAGCTTAGAAATGTGAAGACTAGGTCTTCAGGATTTAATGATAGAAATTCTATCAGCCTCCCCTGTGCGTGGTTAGGGACAGGTGAAATAGCAGAAATGGGAGTATTTCCCTGAAGGGAGAGGTCATGCTCTGTGAAATCCCTGGGGAACTGGAAATGGGCTTTTCTCTGGCCCCACACACCCACTGGCAGCACCTTGTGAGCCCTCCCGGTGTGAACTGTCCTGAACCACAGGATCCCCGGGAACCGAGGAGCTGATTCCTGGCAGGAACTTGAGATTAAGTAGCATGTAAAGCATTTTCTATCCTTTTTCTCCTCTTAAGATCTGTACCAAGTCAAATCCTCTGAGCAAATACAGGGAGTGGGCTGAGCGAGGGGCTTCCCCAGCTGCCTCTGTGAATACTTTCTACCTCTTGACGTTCTTTGCCGGCTGTTCCACCGGGAGCGGCTCCAGCAGCCCGGGAGCTGCTGTGGGTCAGGCCAACACAGGTGCACAAAGACCTGGTGGGGCTGTTTGCTGGGCAGGCACGGGCAGTCCCTGCCTCCCCTGGGGATGTATGGGATCATTTGGGGTACCTGTGTTTGCATCAAAGTGGAGGAACTGGCATTTTTCAGGTGGCACCACATGGACTCACAAACACTCCTTACTCAGCCTCTCGTGCTGCCTCGGTTCCCGTGTGGAGTAGCATCAATCCGTTCACAACTAATGTTCAAATAATGGAACCGTAGGGAGGAACTTGGGTTTCCAGCTGGGTTTAGAAAGGGAGGGATGTGGGAATGTGAAAAGCCAGGGTTCTGCAGATCAACCCAGGTGTTTATCTAGAATAAAAAAATGTTTCTGATTGCTACTGTGGTTGTGTGTAAGACTGAAATGCTGAAAGAGAACTGTGTAACCCTCCCACTCCGAGTCTGAGAGAGACCTGGCATTGGCTTTCTGAACACTTCTGCAACCTGAACCAAAAACCTGCTGTGGGAATGTAGACTTACCATAGAGCTGTGGAAGAAAACTTCAATCGTGTCACTTCTCTCGGTCTTCAGAGCAGTCAACATGGTTTTGATGTAGGTTTTAGATTATGTATATATAAATCTGATTGAAGTACCAACAGCAAACCATAAATAAAATGTGGACTTAATTGAAGAATGGGCTAGTGGAGGCCTCTTGTGTTGAATTTATTAAAATACAATCTAACAGAGTTGCTGATGGAGGAGACTCGCTGTGATGAAGACAGGGAAATAATAGCTGGGATGTCCTCAAGTTGGGAAAGTAGCCAGGTTTGCTGCTGCCTTTGAACCTGTTGTAGCACCTGAGGACCAGCTTGATTGTGCTGTAGTGGCTGGAGAAGAGCTGGATGCATGGAAATGCTCCTGGGTATCATCCCACCTTCGTGCCTGCTGAGGGCCAAAGGCTTCTGTGAGTGGCACCGGCCTCTCCTCGGAACGAGGGGTTATTCCAGGGACAGGTATCCTCTCACATTCCAGGCTGGCAGAAGCTGCTGCAGCTGCTGCAGAGCTGCTCTTACCCTGTTTCCACAAGGTGCCCATTGCCCAGTTGCTTTGCTCTGCCAAGGCCGTCACCTAAAGGAATGTGAGGTGGGTGTGAAAGAGCTACGGGAACCCTCTGCTTCTCTGTGTTTGCCCTTGAAGATTTGTAAATGAAAATGCAAATTACTGGGAATTTGTAGTACTGACATTAAATAAACCTGTTTGAACAAGACATCATGGAAGCAGGTAACACAAGAGGTTCCACCTCAACATGAGGAAGAACTTCATGTTGAGGGTGGTGGAGCACTCGAACAGCTGCCCAGGGAGGTCGTGGAGTCTCCCTCTCTGGAGACATTCCAAAGCCACGTGGACACAGTCATGTGTCACCTGCTCCAGGTGACCCTGCCTTGGCAGGGGGGCTGGACTGGAGGATCTCCAGAGGTCCCTTCCAACCCCAACAGTTCTGTGATTCTGTAACACCTGAGTTTGTGGGTCTGTTCAGTCAGTGTCACCCATCTGAGGGGACCTGCCTGTGAATTCTTGGACATCCACATGTTAGCAAAAATGAGAATTCAGGATACACTCTGGATGAATCCCAACCGGTCACTGCTGGTTGGGGGGGTTGCTGTAAACTGGGAGAAGAAAGCTTTTGATGAAGGCAGCAAAAATGCAAAGTAACTCCTACAAATGTTTCTGTTCTCACATTTCTCTCTGAGAAACTGTTAATGCCACAGGACAAAAAAAGCCTTTTTTTAATTTAACTTCTGTGGAGGCTATAATGATTTATTGATCACCAGAATCCTTGAAACCTTTCAGAATTTGGGCTCCTGTGGTTTTTACATTAGCTGAAAATACAGCCCAAAGCATTTTCCTTAGATTTGACAGATACTTACCTGGTAACTTCAGCATAACAGCATTGTTATCTTATTGCTGAAGCTGGTTTGCCTCTGATCTTTTTTGCAGAAACTCTCTGGATGTGTTTGCTCTGACTTTTTTCTACCTCACACTGCTCCCTTGCATCTCCTTTTGCATTTCCTCCCTCGCATCTCCTTTTGCATTTCCTCCCTCCCTGCACCAGGTGTGTGGCAGATTGTGGATCCTCCAGAATTGCTCCCCCCTTCTGATTTATCAAGGGTGGGCAGTCAGGACTGGGAGATGGTGCTGTGGAAAGCCCTGGAGCAGGGATCCTTCCCCATCTCTGGGTGAATTCCTGCTCCTGCCCTGCACAGGTACTGTGCAGGAGCCGTCGGGCTGCGGAGGTGTTGGAAGGGGATAATGATGTTAACGAGAGGGTTCTGTTACTGTGAAAGATCTTGTGATAGGTGTTGATGCTTAGGTAGCACTTCTTGTTCCTCAATACGCCCTTTAAAAAGTGTAAAGAAAATGCTGTTTGATCTTTCCGTAGGTGGGAATTTGAAGCCCTTTTAAAGGAAGACCTTTTAGTGCTTCACTGGTATGTATCTTTTTTTTCCCTTCTTTTTTATTTTTTTCTTTTAGCAAACAAAGCCTTATACTGGAAATAACCTCTGAAATTTCTGCAGGAACGCTTCACATCTGTCTTTAAAACAGAGTTGGCTTCATTTCAAGATTTCTGATGTCCTTGTAACCATGCTAATCCTTACATGAAGTTTTTTATTATTATTTTGATAATAAGCATGGCTGTATTTGACCACTCATGTAGTAGCTCATGTCCTCTGTGCAGCATTAGGGCTGGGAATGGAGACACTCATCCGTGAAGTATCCTGGACAGAAACTACATAAGCAAATCAACTGTATTCTGTCACGCTGATGAGAACTGCTCGTTTGAGCCAGAGGTTCCTGGGTATGATACGTAATTAAAGTATAATTGCAATTATACAATTATTCCCGTGGCAGGGGGCTTGGAACTAGATCATCTTTAAGGTCCCATGTGTTTTGTATGGAACATTGTTTATTTTGCTAATTTACATTCAAAAGTGGTTTTGTGTTAAAGCTTCTTCAGTAGAGCTCAGACACCTGCCCACCTCACCAGCCATGGCTGTAGAGGAAGGCTCCCTGCTCCTTTGCAGTGTCCCTGTCCTGTTGAATTTCTGGTTTTTACAGAAATTCTGGATTCAGAAGGATCCACTGCCTTGCTCAACTGAAGCTCCTGACACTCCACTCAGCCCTCGCAGAGGCCAAGGACTGACTTTCACTTCAGTCCCATTTTCACATTCAGTACTTCCACAGATCCTCCCAGCTTGTTAGGAACTCAACAGTATATTTTTATGGGTATTTTATTTTTCTTATTGCATTGTTAGTTCTCTTTAACTTCCCCTGTCAGGTAACCTGCTGGAGCTTAAATGAGACCCTCACTTTGGAAAATATATTTCAGTTTACTTCAATTTTTCATTTTAGGTTGGCTTCTTTAAAGCCTCTGATTTTTCAGTCACTCACTTTATCTGATTTGTTCTTCCCTCCTATTTTTCATAAATTTTTAGCACTGAGGTGCTAGGGGAGAGAATTTTGCCCTGAGAGGGTGTTTATCTTGTGGTTGTTTTCCAGTGTCACTGTGGCTTTTTTAAGTTCCATGTTCATGTCTGTAACAGGAGACTGTACTGTAACAGTAGTTACTCGCAACACGGGTTTGGTGATTGTACCAAAATCTCCAAAATCCTCATACCACTGTGAATTTAAAGAGACTGAACATTGCATCCTGCATATTTACATTAAATGCTTGTAGCTGCCCTCAGCACCAAAAAGTGCTAGTCTATTTATTTGTGCAATTATTCCCTACCCATTGATTTAATGCACTGATCCCCTGGCTGTTGGCTGTGAACACCTGTGGGACACTGTCAGAGCCTGGGATCAGCAGCAGAGGTGACAAGTGTCAGTAACCATCTCCCCCTTCCCTAGAAAATAGATGGAGTCTAAGGGGTCCAAGCCTGGTTGGCAACCATTGTTTCTGTGAGTCCTTTAGGTCATTTAATGCAAATTGTTCTGGAATATTAAACACTGCACCTGTTCTTCAGATGGTGTTTGGAGGGTGTGTTATATTTAGGTCCATGTCAGGAGAACACAGGCACATGAACAGCTTCTGTTCTCGTGGCAAAAACATGAGATGTGAACTTTACAAACTCTGATGGTATTGGGAGAGTATAAACAGAAACAAAACCTGTCATTGCTTTTTTTATTTCCCCCAAAGGGGATCTGATGCCTTTTTCCAAGGTGTGTGGTCTAGGGTATTTCCTTCTCTATAGACAGGTGACGAGCTCCACTATTGGTTTTGTGGGTGGATATAGGAAATTACTTTTCTTGCTTTGCATTCCACTGGATTCCCACCAATGTAAATCACACTTCTGTGTGAGGTCTGGCTGCAGTGCCCCCAGCACTGAGCCCTGTGGCACAGCCAGAGCTGCTGCAGATCAGCAGGAGGCCCTGGCTTTAGTTGTGCTCAGATGTGAATGAGCTTCAGCTGCTTTGAGATTTGTACTTTTTCTCCCCTCCAAAGGCCAGTTCAAAAAAGCTGTGAATAAAGCCATTTTGCAATAAACCCCATCACTTCTCTCTCACTGCCCTCCAAAAAGCTGACTTTTCACAGGACAGCTGTTCTTACGAGAACACAGCTTCCCAGTGGGACTTCAGTGCTACTGCCCATGTTACTACAGCACCTCGGAATATCCCATCATGAACAGCTTGCACAGGGGAGAATTTTGAAGCTGTCTGGCCTTTCTAAACACTGATGAGTAAAGGGGCAGGTTGTGATACCTTAAACTTCTGAGTTTGTGCTCAAAGGGAGCATCTTAGATTTGACTGGAGCCCGATGATTCCAAAAGGAAGCCCAAACCTTACAGTGATAGTAGCTGAAACACTCCCTCTGTAAGGAGTTCTCCAACTCTCAAGCTTTTCCTCCAAAGAAACAGAGCAGATAAAAATGGAAAACCATTATGTTAAAGAGACTATGAACTTGGGAAGCTGAGCACCCTTTCACCACTTCATCCAAATTCCCAAGTTAAGCCAGGTAACCAAGGGATAACTGGACTAGTCTGTAATGCTTTGTCAGGCCTAAGCAACCCCATAACCAGGCCAGTGTTCAGCATCACACCAGGGCACAAGAGCATCCACACCAAGTGTTACTCCAGCCTGCAGGACCAGCTTACAGACAAACTGCTGGCTGAGAGAATCCCCTTGCTGTTTAAGGCAAGGGGGGAAAAAAATCCTTTTATCTCCACTCACAACTTGTTTATCATCCCTATTTTAGCCCCACTGCAGCTGCAGACACCACGAACTTCACACAAGCTCTGTTGGGACGAATTTATTGTGTAACCTCCACAGAGGTTGTTTAGTTCTCCTTCTCCTGCACAGTCTTTGTTCCCCTCAGCCTGCCTGTGCGACGGGCAGCGATGAGACCGACCTTGCGCCCGGCGGGAGCGTCTCTCCGGATGGTCGAGGGCTTCCCGATGTGCTGGTGGTTACCCCCTCCGAAGGGATGTTCTACAGGCTGTGGAAAGGGAAGGCAAGCCAGCAATGTAACCACAGAAACAAGTAAAGGATGTCTAACAGCAATAACTCAAGGGGACAGGAAGTTAAACTGCTTCGCTTTTCATGTGGTGCAGTGATTATCTCGCCCCCACATCACACAAACCCTTTCCAAAGTGCAAGGAAGGACAGTGACTGCAAACAGACTCACGTTCATGGCCACACCACGGACACGTGGCCAGCAGTTCCTCTTGGCCTTGTACTTGTGGTAGGCCCTGCCAGCCTTCAGGATGGGCTTGTCAATACGGCCCCCGCCGGCAACAATTCCTGGAGGGAACAGCAGGAATGGTAACACGCAAATAGAACACGTAAGAGAACAAAATAAAGTGTTTAAGACTAATCCCTAATGACATTCAAGTTCTAAGACTGAGTTTCTGAAGACCAATCTCAAGCCATCCCAGCTGGGTTCAACCCAGTAAGTTCCAGCCATCGCCAGTGAGATCAGAGTCGAGCTACAGCCACACACTGAGGGCTCTGCAAGGGGACACACTCTTTAGATACTGCTTTTCAACCCCTTCACACAGGTTTAAGAGTTTTTAAAGCACTGCCAGTTTTACTGCTCAAATTTCTTGTGCAACATTAACAATTTTGCAAATAATGCATGAATCGAAAGAGCTCAGGGAAGTATGAAGAACTCTGAGTTTTATACCTACTTCATTATTTATTGAGTCAATTTTACCAGAGTAACACACCAGATTCCTCATTTAGGTGTCTTCTATGCAGAAACAGGCCAGTGACACCAGCAGCCACCTCAGCTGTCAGTCAGGTGTACAACAAACCTGGTAAAGCCTCTGCTTTTTGGAAGGTGTCTTGTCATTCCCTGTCAGACTTTCCAGAACACTCCACCCACCTGACACCACCTCCAGCACTGCCCTGCAGGCTCGCTCTGTACCAAAAGCATCAATGCCACTTTCCACAGAAGTCTTTCCCCAAGGACTGCAGATTCTACAGACTGAGCAATTCCACCACAGCACGAGGACAGTGAGCATCTACTGTTCTGTCCTCTCACTAGGTCACACCACCTCCAAATTTAGGTCACCACTACCCAAAGGCAGTGCAGGCATAACATACAAACCAAGGAGGCCCTGAGCACAGACTATACTGGTGTGTAACCCTGGGTCCAGCTTGCAAATGACCCTTTTTTTCAAGATGGTTGTTACAAACTGGGACCCAGTTTGAAAGGTTCCTTAGCGGTGACAAGCAGCTCAGTGACCAGACAAGTTCATAGCTCTGTTCCTTACCAACAACAGCTCTGTTTGCAGAAGAAATCACTTTCTTGGAGCCAGAGGGCAGCTTCACTCTGGTTTTCTTTGTTTCAGGGTTGTGAGAGATGACTGTGGCGTAGTTCCCAGAGGCACGTGCCAGCTTCCCACGGTCACCGGGCTTCTCCTCCAGGCAGCACACGATGGTGCCCTCTGGCATGGTGCCCACAGGCAGGACATTACCGATGTTCAGCTGAGCTGCAAAGAGCAACCAGAGCAGCCACAGCTTCATTTGGGTTCTTGGAGTTCCAGTTCTATTTAACACAGGCCTCATGCACAAGAGGGTGGCACCACACAGAGCCTCCGGCAGTGGCCGGGGCACATTTTAGGGTTTGACCTGGAACACCTGTTCCATGTCCAGTGTGGACAAAGGTGTTGGGACACTCAACGTGCTGCCCTTGCCCAGGCAGCATCCCCCCAAGACCCACCTTTCTTGCCACAGTACACGAACTGGCCGGTGTGGATGCCCTCAGCGGCAATGAACAGCTCCGTGCGCTTCTTGAACCGGTACGGATCACGGAACGCGATCTTGGCCAGGGGAGCGCCCCGGCCTGGGTCGTGGATGATGTCCTGTGGGAATGCAGAGCTGCCTCAGAGCAGGACACAGCCTTTGCCATGGGTTCTGCACAAATCAAACAACTGGGAAAACTGGAGATGAGTACTCCAACATAATTGTCACTTTTCAAGGGGGTCTGGATTCCTCCCGACACAAATGAGCTGAAGATTCACATCTGTAAGGATGCAACCTCCAATATCTGCATCACATCAACACATCAGGGAAAAATTCCTCACTGTGAGGGTGGTCCTGCATTGGAATAGGTTGCCCAGAGAGGTTGTGGGTGCCCATCCCTGGAAGTGTTCAAGGCCAGGCTGGATGGGGCTCCGAGCACTCTGGGATAGTGGAAGGTGTCCCTGCCCATGGCAGGGGGGTGCAACAAGATGGTCTTCAAGGTCCCTTCCAGCCCAATCCAAACTGTTGTGTGATCACAAAAGAATGACCCTGGTTAAGTGTGCTGCTTGTAACTAATCCTGTCTGAACAGTTTTGTTCCTTATTTTCCTACTGAGAAATTCACTTTGCCCAGTCACCTCTGGGCAGAGACAGAGCTGGGCACAGGCAGGGATTTCTCCATGTGTTTTTTTGAGAGTGAAAGTGTTTCTAACCTTTATAATACCAGGTACAACAAAGTTACAGGAGTTCCTAAATAAGGAAGCACAAGGCTTAATGACTTAATGTTTCTTTTACTCTTGGAAAAACATGTCAATTCTGCTCCCTGAGTACAATGAGATTAAAACACACAGCCATTTACAGACAAGTGACTGTGAAACACCTCTTAGATGTGCCTATTTTCCAGGACAGCTCAGATGCTGTTGGTGCCCAGTACTGATGTTTTTTTCTGCTGCTTAAGTCAAGCTTCCCTGCCTACCTTTCATCATCACCTTAGTTACAGTGAGAGTGAATGAAGTTCTCTCTACAGCCTGGAGATGACGGTGCCCTACAAAGCTGAAGGGATGCTCAGAGCACCCAACCAGGTACCTGTGGCACTGTTTGCAGTCACTGACACCCAAAAAGTACCTGCAGCACACCTGAACCACTGTATCACACCCCAAAGTACTGCCTTGCCCCAACTGCTCGAGACCAAGAGGATGGACACCTCTTAGTGATTTCAAAGACTGGGTTTTTTAATGTGAAATCAACTACATGGACACCTCTCCCCACCTGTCTTTCCCAGGCACAGGGAATTCTGAAGACAACATAAAACCACAATATTTCCTACAGAAAACCTGATGTTCCTACATAAAATCTGACATTTCTACACCAGCAAAGCTCCTACAAAAAAATCTTACTGCTGGCTACGTGCTGCCACCTTTACCTAGGTGCTCCCATAAATCCCAAGTAGTTTAACTTCCAGAAAAACCTGATTAATTTAACAAAAAGAGAGATGCCTGAATAAGGCACGGCCTGAATAAGGCATGGCCAGGACAAAGCACGGCCTGAATAAGGTATGGCCAGGACAAGGAACAGCCGCAGGGCACTGGGGAGAGTGGGAAAGGCTTTGGATACCCCTCGGAGGAGCGGAAAGATGGGCTGGGCTGAGATCCCGCACAAGAGGAGCAGAGGGATGGGCATCCCGGAACGGGCACCCCAGGAGCAGGGACACGCCGGGAGCAGGGACATCCCGGGAGCAGGGACATCCCGGGAGCAGGGACATCCCGGGAGCAGGGACATCCCGGGAGCAGGGGCCCGGCCGTACCTTGACGATGCCCTTGATGTATCCGTGCCGCTCGGCGAAGTCCACGGCGCGGAGCTTGGCCGGGCCCTTCCTGTGCTTCACGTGTGCGCGGAACACGGAGCCCGCGCCTTTCCTCTGCCCGCGGATGACGCGTCCCATGGCGCCCTGCGGGGACACACCGGAACAGCCCCGTCAGCGACAGCCGGTCCCTGTTGCCCTCCCCGTGCCCGTCGCGCAGCCCCCGTGCCGGCTGGGCGCGGGGGGCGACCGATGGAAGCGGATCGGGATCGGGATCGCGGCCGAGCCGCTCCTACCTCGGTGCGGCCTCCCCCGGAAAGAAGGAAGCGGTGACGTCACGGCCGCGCGGCGCCGCTTCCGGCGCTGGTGGATTGCGAAAGAGCCCCGCCCCGCCTGCGACGTCACGGCGTGGTGACGTCACGCCGGGGGAAGGTGAAGGGGCGGAGCCGGGCTGCGGTGAGGGGTATCGTTGCTCCTGGCTCCGCTCCTCCGGGGTTTTCTTCACACAATCGCAGGATTAATTAGGTTGGGAAAGACCTCTGAGAGCGTCGAGTCCAACCTGTGACCCAACACCACCGTGGCGACCAGACTGTGGCACTGAGTGATACGTCCGGTCTTTCCTTGAACACCTCCAGGGACGGTGACTCCACCGCCTCCCTGGGCAGCCCCTTCCAATGTCTAATCACCCTTTATGTGGATTAATTCTGCCTAATGTCCGACCTAAACCTCCCCTGGCACAGCTTTAGGCTATGTCTTCTCCTCCTGTCACTGGTTGCCTGGGAGCAGAGCCCGACCCCGACCCGGCTACACCCTCCTGACAGGGAATCGTGCAGAGCAATAAGGTCTCCCCCTGAGCCCCCTCTTCTCCAGGCTGAGTCCCCCCAGCTCCCTCAGCTGCTCCTCACAAGACTTGTGCTCCAGACCCTTCCCGAACTCCACTGCCCTTCTCTGGATCTGCTCCAGCCCCTCAATGTCCTGAACTGAGGGGCCCAGAACTGGACACAGCACTCGATGCTTGTCCTCACCAGTGCCAAGTACAGGGGGAGAGGTATTGAGTTTAAAAACCCTGGGGGCTGACAGCCTCTTGCCTGGAGATCTTGCATAAACAACCAGGGACCCCCAAGAGCTGCCTTGCCAAAACATCTCTTAATTAGCTGGACTGAAGGTGCTGTTTGCAGGATGAGGCTCCATCCATTACAGGTACAGTTGGATCTGTAATAATCAGACTGCATTGTGCAGTTTAAGAGCTGCAAGTTTTGGGCAAGGAAGCGAGTGGAGATAAAAGCCATGCAGTTGCTTTAAGCTGCCTTTGCCAGATTTTAATCAATATTAATTAGGACATAACTGAGAGATACAGCAAAGCAGAGGTAATCGTCTTAGTGTTCCTAATCAACTTGTGCTACGCCCTGGAAGGGGAAATGAAAAGTGCCTTAACTTCTTTAACACCCCACTAGGTTTTCTGCATCAGAGGTCGTTCTTCCAGCACAGGTCACTGCTGATGACCCAATTCCCTGGAGACAGACTGTTTGACTTTAGATTGACTCATTGGAAATTAGGAAAAGCTCATCAGTGTAGACCCATCTTTGCTCCTTGCCTTCAGCTGAAGAACCTGAGCATCTACCACATCTTGAAAGATAAGCTGTCCTACAACAATCTTCCCAGGACAAATGGAAGTCACATGCCCCTAAGAGGTAAAAAACCCTGATGCCGAGGGCTCTGAGCCGTGATCCCTGTCAGATTCAGCCTGCACAGGTAAAGAGATTAGCACGGCCAGGTGTCCCCTCTGCCCATCTGCTGGAGGTCACCATCCCTCCTACAAGCAGACGGTGTGACAGCTGCTCGGGCTGAGCCCCACGTGACAGCTCAGTGTAGGATCACAAACTGCCACGTACTTTGGTTTACACTGAGTTTACATTCACACTGAATGTCAGTATCTAGAGACTTTGATTTATGGTTCCTGTTGGCTTCAGCTGTGGCAGCAGAAGTCTTGTTTGTTTTTGCTGCTAAATCTGACAAGAGTCAGATCTTTGAGGAACTACCTCAATTTCCAAATAACACCCATATAACCAGCAAATTACAGTGGTCACTCCTCTCTGTCGTTCTTAGCAAGGACTTAGTAATCAATTATGTAAGAAGTAGTTGTGTAATGACTTAGTACACTCATTGGTTTTATTATCCTGTATTAACTAGCCTTTGCATTCATTTTATTATTATTTAATTCGTGGTGCAGTCTTGCACACTGCTGTCACCACCTGTGAAGCTGCAACCTCTCGGTTCTGTCGTGGGCTTGGCCAGCTGCCTCCCTGCTCAGGTACTGCTGCAACGTGGAGGGCGAGGATGAAACCAGGATCACCTCTCTCTCCTCCCTGACAGCTTTTGGGATGTCCTGAATGTGTTTAGAAATGTCTGTTCCCTAACAGTGTGAAGAGTTCTGAGTTCACCATCACAACAGAGGCTGTTTCAGCCTTTCGTCCCAGTAATGCTGAAGGTTGTCACCTGTTTGTATCACCTCAGGCTGCTGCCCAGGGTTCCAGTGCTGGTATTGTCCAAGCTGATTATTAAGTGTTTTTCCACCGGAGAAAACCAGGAGGAGGCTGGGAATTGTATCCNCCTTTCGTCCCAGTAATGCTGAAGGTATGCACATCTCAGGATCAGAGCATGCTGCTGCCCAGGGTTCCAGTGCTGGTATTGTCCAAGCTGATTATTAAGTGTTTTTCCACCGGAGAAAACCAGGAGGAGGCTGGGAATTGTATCCATCTAGGTTTCTGTGTGCTCATGGTTTCTTTTGGATTCATACATGGATGCAAAACCCTGAAAGCCTCCAAGTTTTCTAGCCTTGATGGAGTTTAGGAATCAGAGAAGACATGCAAATAGGTGACAGAACTGCATCAATGATGGTATAATTTTATAATTGATTTCTCCTTATATAAGAGACATTAGTTAACATGTTCATCATCAAGGAATAACAGCATTGTATTACCTGACCCAGCCAAGCATGGACTGAACTCACAATAAGGTTAATTATTTTCTTTAGCTGTGCCTTCAAAATTTCATGGATCCAAAGAAATGTAAACAAGTAGTTTACACCTGATGGCAATTAAAAAATCCTGTCCAGGGTTTGTTGGAACTGTGTTGCTGTGGGTCGTGCCCTTCACATCTTGGTGCTGAAAAAATGCAAGTGTTGGGCACTACCAATGATCATTATTCTATTAGAGTTTTAGGAAAGGAGGTGGTGCTGTGGTTTGAAAAGAGGCTGTTTCCCTCCTCACTAAGCCCCCGTCCCCTGGGCCATTGTCGTCTCCCAGAACGCCCCTGTGGGGTATTTCACTGTGGAAGGAGGAGGTGGCAGTGGCAGAGCTACAGCAGGACAAGCCCATGCTGGGCAGGACAGTGAGACACGGGGCTGCCAATGGTAGAACAAAGGCAGCTTCCAGCAATACAGGTATTGCCTGGCACTGCCCACCATCCACACGGCTGTGCAGCAGCTGCTCTCTGGTGCAGCTCTGAGCCCTGAGATTTTGCCTTCAGGACATCGTATCTGGCAACTGCACCTGGGTCCTGGTTTTGCCTGGGATGGAGTTAACTTTCTTCCTAGTAGCTGGTACAGTGCTGTGTCTTGGATTCAATATGAGAACAATGTTGACAGCAACAACTAAAACATCAGTGTGTTAAGTAGAGCTTACTCTAAATCCAGGACTTCTCAGCTTCCCATGCTCTGCTAGTGAGAAGGTCCACAAGGAGCTGTGAGGGAACACAGCCAGGACAGCTGATCTGAACTAGCCAAAGGGATATTCCATACCACAGTGTGTCGTATCCAGTATATAAACTGGGGGATGGGGTGGCTGGAGAGGCTGATTGCTGCTCAGGGACAGCCTGGACATTGGTCAGTGGGTGGTGAGGAATTATATTGTGCAATACTTGTCTTTCTTGGGTTTTATTCCCCTTTCTCTCACACTCTTTTTTATATTATTTATTATTATTATTATTATTATTATTGTTTACTTTATTTCAAATACTAAACTGTTCTTATCTCAACCCATGGGTTTTACCTTTTTTTTTCAATTCTCCTCCTCGTAGCATGGAAGAGCAAGTGAGCTGCTGTGTGGTACTTAGTTGCCAGCTGGAGTTAAACAACAATAAGCTGTTCTGATTTAAGACATTACAGCCTTTACCAGCCATCCTGCCTTTCTGCCAGGAGTTACAGCCACGTGGGAAGAGGGGCAGAGGCAGGGCCAGGCATGCTGGATTTCCCTGGCCAAGGCCTATTTGGATAACCCAGGCACATCCTGGACATCTGCACAGATCAGCTCTGCTGTGCTGTCCAGGGGTCCAAGGCTCTCGGGAAGCCTTGGCCACAGTGTACATGCGTCCTGCCTCCCAGACATGGGAATCCAGATGGAAGTCTGGTGATGCTAGGCAACATAGGGGATGCTTCCAAAGCACAGCTGCAGCACATCACAGCCTGATATTTTGGCAGCAGCTTTATCCTTTGGCTGCTTAAAGTACAACACTGAGCTGAGGTGGCTGAGTCTTGGACCCACATCCTGACACCAGGGCAGTAACAACTCAGCAGCAGGGAAGCACCCACACTGCTGGGCAAGGCCAGGTCCTCTATCCCCACAGCTACTTCCACGGGACTGTGTCTGCTGGAGCCCTTCCTCATGCATCCCCCTGGGGCTGCCAAATTTGATGGAATAATACAGAAAGGATAAAAACTGTTCCCCAGATTCTGGAAGGGCTTTGGCAGAGTTGTGGGTGTGCTGCTGCAAATGCACGGTGGGAGCAAGTCAAGGGTGTGTTGCCTTAATTAATCCTCTCATGACAGTCACAAGCTAATTTGTTAAAGGTTAATTGCACTGTAAATAGCAAAAGGGGTGGTGTTCTGCTTGCAACAGATGGCAGCCACCAAGAAATTTTGATGAGATTGCTGTTTGGAGAGAGGGAAGAAACAGCAAGGTTTCTCTAGGACCCCACCTTGGGAGGAAACTGAGAAAAAGGGAAGCCCTAAACTCTGTGCATCTTTTGAAGGGGAAGGAAATAAAGTATGGCTATAAGATTCATATAAGTGTTTTCTCTCTGGGAGTGGTGTGCTACAAGGGAAATAATCCTGACCTCCTTCAGGTGGGCACATACCTCCGTTTATGGTCCTACTGACCTCTCGGGGGCTTTCCGTGGGATTAGGAACTGACACGTGCACTCCAGCCGGGCTGCAGCATCACAGCTCCAGTCTGCAAAAATAACACACCTGCTAATCCCTGGCAAACACACTCCTGGGTGATCCTATTACTGCAGGCTGCTGCTCCCAGGGCAGGGCACAAGGGGTGTGGGTCACCTGCTGCCACTGAGGCGAAGGAAGGGCCACGGAAAGGAGTTACTGCACAGGCTGTTCAAGGGGAATGTCCTGGGCCTGCAGTATCCTGGATATAAAGGCAAAGGAGCCCTTTGTGAGGATCTCCTCCCAGCAGCCCCCCCATACCACCCTCAGCATCCTGGCGAGCACAGGCCACTTGTGCGTATTCACCTCTCCTGGCTTTTGAGAGGAGAGAAAAATCCCTCTGCAGAGACACCACAGGCCTCCATTTCACTGACTGCTCCCAAAATAAATACTTTTGCTCTCTTCAGAGGAATTTCTCCTTCTGAAGGGATCTGCTTGTGTTTGCTGTTTTGAAACAAATACTCTCCCTCGACTCTACCCATATCCCTGCTCCCAAGCCTGTCTCATTCCTAAACCCTGGAGAGAGTTCCAGGAAAATTACGTGAGCTTTCCCTTCTGGTCTTGCATGAAGCAGATGAGGTCTCTGACTTCATGACAACCACTTAATCATAATTGCAGCTAAAACCTTCCCTGTAGATACAACACTGGATGACCTGGAAGGAAACCATACTTGTTTACAGTGTCCTGTGTTTGCAGGTTATAATTTGCAAAGCAAGAATTTACGTAGAAGAATCCTGGCCAATTACCCAACCTGCACATTCAACCCACGTTCCCTTCTGAGTTACTGCACCAGCACAGGAAAAAACTGGCACCCCCCCTCCCTCTGGTAATGCCCCTGGCATTCCCTGGGCTTACAGAGGTGTGGCAAAGACATTGCCCGCGGTGCACAAGAGACTCCAGCTGTGCTAGGGCAGGATTTATCACAGAAACAGGTGGGTTAAGACTGGAACGGTATGCAGAGGGGAAAAAAGCCGATTAGGTGATTGCCTTCTCACCCCAGAGGGAGCTGACTCCTGCACAGCCAGAGCTCTCCAGCAGGGTATGGGTTTGCAAGCGCTTTCTGTTATTCGCTGGCTAACGACAGCCAGGATTCCTTGGCAGAGGGGAGACCCAGAGCTGCAGAGGTGGAAAATCCCAACCAAAACAAAGCAATTTGCACTTCACAGATGGGTTTAGCAATGTTCATTAATTAGGTTCTGGTGACCTCTAGAGGCCTTGAGCCCAAAGCACCTGATTTTTGAGGATCTTTCCTGGAATAATGAGCACAAAAATTCTGCTTCATTTTAGTTTCAAACCAAGATTAATTTTAGCCTTAACGGGGAAGGTATTGAGGAACAGTAATTGATGGTTATTCTTTTCCTCCCACTAAGGAGGAAAGGCTCCCACATTCCCTGTGTGCAGCAGCTTCAAAGCCTGCACAGTAACTGTTGTAGGTATTCTGGAGATTCATATTTTACAAGAAATTTGCTTTGTGTGTTGTCAAGTAAGAGAGGAACTACTTCTCTTCCTTATCTCTAGCAATATATTCAATTAATCACTGATCCCGGAAAAGCTGCCCACCTCTCTGGTGAGATAATCTGGTTGCTTACATGCATATAAATTATGTGGGGTTAAGATTCAGGCATTACACGTGAGTTAAAGTGTGTTAGCAGAACACAGCCTTTGTGGACTAGTCCTTGCAAGGCTGAGCTCAAATACTGTGCTAGACCTCTCAGACTGCAGTATGACCATGTTTTCTGAAAAATTATTTTCAGCTGCAAACAGGGGAAAATTGACAACCCACCAGATTTGGGAGCCAAGCAACAGAAAAGTTACCTTCTGCCTGTGTTGTAAAACAACAATAAAATTACCTGTGGAGAAGAGTGAGGCAAGAAAATGTGTAAGAAAAAAAAGTGGGTTTTTAGTTAATACATCTGAATCAGCTTTTTTTTTTTTTTTTCCTTAATGAGATCAGCAGGGATAGCTGATGGAGAAGGGAAGAAATCCACTGAGCTCATTTTCTGTCCTCTTGAGCAGCTGAGATACGAGGTTGAAACCGTACCAAGGAACTAAGAGAACTGGAAGGAGAGATGGAAGAGAAGTGAGGCCCTGGCCAGAGAGACACTGGGGAGTTCACTGAGAGAGGCTTACAGCCACGGAGCAGCTCAGCAAGAAACAGATAGAAAAGCTGGGGGAGGTGAAACATATCTGCAGCAATGCACAGCTCAAAAAACTCTTCAGCAAACTTGCAGGGATGTGTGGGAGACCTCCCAAAGATTTCTAATTTAAGAGCACCCAGCTGTACTTCCAGATTTAGTTATTAGTTACTTTTCCTACGCAACTCCCCCCCCCAAAAAAAAAAAAATTGTTTTTGTCTTTGCATTTCCTAAAGGACCTCCTACCAGCACTTTATTGGCAGCATTTGTTTGGTGACAACATCCCTGGAGGCTACAGCCGGGGTAGTTTGTGCATCCAGCTTAGAAACCAAATACAATAGCACAGGATTCTCTCTTGCTTGATAGATGTGACCCACAAGAGAGGGAAAAAGAGTATGTTTTGGTATTAATTTTTTTGTTTGTTTTCTTATGGCATAATGATGGATGAGCTTGTTGAAAAAAAGAAAATTTAATTATTTTCTTGGGGGTGTTTTTCACATTCTCTTGCTTTGTTCTTCTCTTTTTGCCTTGTAGGCAATAGAGCTAAAGGGATTTCATGCCTCAAAACAGAAAGGAATACTGAGCTACTGAGGGGAATTAAGAATGGAGGAAGGGGGAAAGATTTAAAAAAGGGATTTTAAAAGAATTCTTATTCAGACTGTGTAAAAATTCTTCTGAGGTTGATTGAATCAAAACTCCTGCAAAACACTTGGGACAAAATCTCAATTTGTTAAAGATCTGCATTCTCCTCTATCTCCTAAGTGCAGACTACAAAACTAATTTGATTTTGTTGGTCCTCCGAGAAGTCCTCTAGCAAAAGAAGGCTGGGGGTGGGGAACCTCTCTGTTTTGATATTTGTGAGAAAAAAGGAAACCCAAGCTCTAAGGCCACTTGCATAAGCTTTGTAAAGCTCTATGAATTAAAAAAAAAAAAAAGAAAGCATTTCTTTTGTAGTTACCAAGAAATGCTGGCTCCATATAGTGCAAAAGCATTTTTAATTTACACAGGTTTGTTGGCTGGATACTTTTGATCAATAATACGACAGTGCTAATCAGAAAATGACAGGCAGTTTTCATGTGGACTTTTTCTGGGTAAAACCTTTTGAACTTTTCTAATCTCTTAACCGAAAATGAGAACAAAATATTACTCTTGCCTTTTCTCCAGATACTGTTTTTCCTTCCTTTTTCAGAGATAAGAGAAAGAATAAAAGGAAAGAGGTGAGAAAGGAAACAAACATAAGATGGGAAAATAGAGAAGTAAAACTCCTCCTCCCTCCAAATAACTGTCAGGTTTTTTCCATTAAAGATGTCATTATATTTAAGATTTCCATTTCCAAATGGAAAAAAACGTGACTGGCTCCAAATATAAGAACAATGCTTGAGGGCAGGCCTAAAGTGAGCAATAAGTCAGAGCAGGAAATATTTTGCTTGGGGAACACATCGTGATTAGAACATAAATAATCCTCTTTTCTCCTATATGCAACATAAACCAAACACAGCTGTGAGTGCAGGCGTGCACATACCCATGTTTGTGCACACACACAGGACTCAGCCCCGTGTCCCCAGGGCAGTTCTCTGACAGCACGAGAGGTGAAGGGTTATGACAGAGGGGTCGATGACTTGGTGTCAGCTGAAAATCTCATTAAAGCAGAGCAGCAGAGCCAAGCATGCAGGGAGCACCGAGGGATGTCACCAGGAGGAAGCCACCCCTGGGCCAGCAGGAAACCCTGTGTATCAGTCCCTGCAATAAAATTCTATTTTATTTCTTAGTAACCGTGGCAGTCACAAAATATTTGTTTTTCTGTGGCAGAATCACGTAGTGGAGGGTGGCCTCAAACTGGGGCTGTGCTGAGAGGCCTGCCAAGGTTTGTGTCTGCTCCAAGTCCTACTCCAGAGCTCAGCATCACACACAGGTTGCCTGTGTAGGTTGGATACTCACACAGGGCTGGTGTCATTCACAATATCTGGGGCTCCAGAGCCTTCCACCTGAGCCTGGCTCTCAGGAGCCTGTTGTAAGCACACAACAGACCCAGGCTCAGGCTGGTGGATCTTGCCTTTTTGCAGGAGCTGTGCAAAACCCACCTCATGGGCTATGGGAACAGGCTGCTCCCTGGGCTGGGCAAATCCAAAGCTCCCCCGCACCTTCCCAGTTCTCAGCCCAGTCCAGTCCCAAGTACAAAATTTATTTTCTCTGTTTTGGGCCCTCTTGCTGGCCTGGCAGATCTTGCCCCCCCAACAGGCATGATGTTATTCTTCCTTGTCCATCTGAACATTTCCTTAGTAATTTCTAGCACCAGAAGTGAAAAGACATGTTTGGTTTTTTTTCCTTTCAGTGTCATCAGGGATGCTTCCAAAATTCAGCACAAGTAGACCTGGGACACAGAGCTGGGAGCAACGCTGGGGCAACTGCTTTCCTTACCAGTCCTGAGGAACCTCCTGGATGAAAACAATTCAATTCAAAGTGAGTCTGAGGCATTCAGAGGGATCCTGGGTGGCAGGAAGCTCTTTTGCAGGAAGAAAAGGAAAGCCATACACCTTCCTGCAGAATTTGCCTCCCTCTGAGATCTTCTTGTGAATTTTTCCATGGCAGGGATAATCCAACATAATCAGTTCCATTTGACCCAGTTTAATCACCACCTTCCTGAAGTGGAGTTAATGGGTGCTTAATGTTAACCAGCACGTGAGGAGGATGGTTCTCAGAAGATCTTGGACAATCACTCTACAGTTCCTAACAACACTACATTTTTTTTCTTTTAATTCTTTACCCAGAGTTGGTAACTTCTGAGGCCTAAACCACAATACATCTTGAGCTCACTAAGCTAAAAATACTGACTTGCCAATGACAGAATACTAATGAATCCTCCACAGGAAAACTAATCTGTCATTTCCCTTCCCACAGGAACACATACAAGTGGTTAAATATCTAAAGATTTTGTACAGCCTCTCTGCCTATGGCATTGTACTTTGAGATCTTGATTCAGGTACTGTAGGCATATATTTCCTTTATTTCCTGGCATATTATTCCACGTCTGTCATCCTGCAACAGCACTAATTTTGATTTTGCTTCGCAAGAATGACAGCATTCATAAATAGTCTCTGGTTTTGAGAAGGTTTTGGGTTTAGTCTTTCAGATCTATGTCAGGAGTGGGGTGCTCCCATTGGCACTGTAAGCTGGAAGACCCAGGTAGCCCTGGAACAGGCAGTGCCCTCACTGCCATGGTGCAGATCCAGGCCAGAGGATGCTGGGATGGGGGTCCCAGACTGAACTCCTCAGGACCCTGGTGACCCCCCAGCAGGACAGCAGTACTGTCCCAGTGAAACCCAAAGACTGCTTCTATGTGTGGACTATTCTATGTTCTCATCAATTCACTTCTGTTGTGTTGTCTTGAAATATCCTGTAAGGGAATAGAGAGTAATACTGATGGTCTAAATAGCAGGCCATTTGAGCTGGGGTGGTCACAGCCACCTCCTGCTCCTCCTCCCCTGCTCCTTCCTCCAAAAAGGTAATTTTACGGATATTTCCTTGTACTCCTTTGAGTGACAACGTTTGTTACCATTGCACTGTGGTGACACCTGCATTCAGGTGTGTGTTTGGCCAACTGGATGTATATGGTACCCCACACGTGGTGATTAGAGCATGAGGGGGAATGTGCAGTACTGAGCTCACTGCACTTCACCTGCACTACTTCTTGACTTGAGACAGAGTTTCTTGATGCAGCAAAACCACTGATTCTTAGCAACTTTATGCATTTGTCACCTGACTAGACCAAAAGTTGTTTTGCTCCCTTCCCTGCTACCTGCTGGCACCCCTTTTTTAGCCTGTGGATTTTCTTTTCCCTTTCATTACTGCTTATTTTTTATTTAGTTGTTTGTCTAGGTTTTAAACATGCATCTTTGAAACAAATGTCTTCACTTCCTAGAAAAATGTCACATCCCATGGTTGGGGCCTAGTGGACTTACACAGCAACCACCTCAATTGACTGTGATCTCATCTCTCACTGATGACACTTTCACCCTCTCTGTCTTCAACACCAAGCTCACCTGCTGTTCTTCCACTGAGAAAAGGACCTTGGGATCACCTGTGGGCAGGGTGCATTTGGTCTGTTCAACCACATCATCAGTATCAGCAGTGAGTGGGATCCAGTGTTTACACAGATATCCTACCAGGAGCACTTCTCCCATGCCCTATCCAGAGGCAAGAATCACAGAAGAGCTGGCAGTTCTTCCTACTGAGTGTAATTCCTGGCTTCCTGCTGCTGAAAACTTATCCATTCATGGTGATGTGGTGGTTTAAGGCAGAGGCTCAAATACCAGATGTTTATCTTACCACCCTAAGACCTCTTGTGTAACACTCCTCCTGTCTTCCCCCCAGACAAGTGAGACTGAACATCAAGGCTTCAGAGGCAGCTCCAGGACTTGTGCTGGCTGTGCATTCTTGCCAGGGGCCCATTGCCAAGGAATGGGAAAAAATGGAGTTGCAGGGCTGGGCTCTGATAGATGTTGATCTGAAAAAGGTCTATTTAATAAACAAACAAACAAGATGTTACATCCCCACAAGCACTGTTAGCAGGGAAGTGGGTTGCTTGGGGAGCCATCTAGCATTTGCAATTGGTCTATATTTAGTCCTTTGAAACTTCCCAGATAAAAGTTCTTTTAAGGTGATCAGAAACCTTTGACCACCATAAAATACACAGTGAGGTTACATGTCCCCGCTTCCTCCCTGTTGCCACAATACAGCCTCTCATACTTTGTGTTTGAATCATCAGGTTCCCAGTGCTAACACCCAGTCTCCAGCAGTGTGACTACACAGTAGGGAGACAGAACACGTGTTGGTTAAAGCCTGACAAAGCAACACTTGGATTTAGGTCAGGCACAGCAAACAGGAGTTACTTGTATGCTGTACCTGGCACCCATTCAAACACAGAGCCTGATGAATTCACACTAGCCCAGACATGCAAATGGTATCTGCCTTTTCCCTTTCCACAGACATTTCTTCTCAGACAGTACCTTCAGCTCCCTGTTTCTGTGCCCCTACAATTCAGGGCTGACACAGGGCGTGTTTGCACCATCATTATACATGTCCCTCTCTTCTCAGTGCATCCACAGCAATGCTGCCCCTCACCTGCCCATCCACCATCCGACTCTGCTACAGCTGTGGCACAAAGCAGGCAGCAGACAGTGCTCAAACTCCAGCTGCACATCCCAGATTGTCCAGCTGGGCCTCCTGCAGAACTCTGACCAGGAAACCATCTGCTGGACCTCACACCTTCTGATGGACTGCCAGGACTCTCAGGGCATTCATTTGATAATGGTGAATTCACCTTTCATCCTCACGGTCTTTTAGACTTTGTCTCTCACCCCACTGTTCCTTTATCCCTTCCCACTTTCCCCTGGCTGCAGTCGCTTCCTGGTGGTAGAAGCAGGAGCAGACTTTAGTTTCTGTTCCAGAGTTGGCAGAGGCTTTTAACTCTGCATTTAAGTCTGGATTTGCAGAGGCTTCAGTTTGTAAAGCCTTAACTCCTTGTTCGCTGATTGTTGGAGTTGAATTTTGTCCTTTCTTGTCTTCTGGCCCAGCTCAAGGCCCCTTAGTGCAGCTGACTCTGCATTAATGAAGTTATGGAGAAATGTTATTAATTTTTTGATTAATGTAAGTATTATTATTTCATAATGAATGCATGATTACTTTACACATTTATAGGGATTATATTTACCTATATTTTATATTCAAAATAGAAAAGTACAAATATCACAAGTAAAATATAGATGAATTTAGCCATGAAGTATTTCTCAGCTTTGCCAACTCCTGATGGAAAAGAGATTAAATCAGACTAAGAATGCAGTAACCTCACCTACAAATTTAAGACTGACTTGGTGGTAGAAGATTACATACACACCAGGGATCACTTGGGATTAGGTAGCATCTTGAGTATATTGTCAGGCTGTACCGGAAACCAATTTAGCACAGCTCTATTTGTTCTTCAGCTTGTACTCAAAGTTTAACTTGTATATGCCTCAGTCTTGAAATTATTTTAAATGCTTCTATTAAAAACATATGTGAGCTGGGCACAGTCAACCACAGAATGACTTCTCTGAGACATGTCCTAAGTGCTGGGATTCCTGAGCAGCTTTCAGGCTGTTCTGGAGGGAAACACGCAGCTCCTTTCTACAGCACACGTCCCCCTTGGCTTCTGCACCGCATGTGGGTCCAGAAGGCCGAGGTCGTAGGATGCAATAACTCTGGTCTTCCCAATTTTCTCTGCTCAGTGCTTTAGAACAGTGAACTTGTGTGGGTTTTCTTCACATTTCTAATTTATGTTGGTTCTCACATGCTTGGGCATCCCCTCAGTAGCAGCCAGAGTTACTTCCCAGGCCTGGTATTTTCAGTGCATGTCTGGAATTTTGGAATGGGGTGGTGAATTTGGACCCTTGTATGCTGCAGTTGTTGATTTGCTTCTTGCCTTTTCTACTTCAGTTGTGTATTTGTATAAAAATTAAGAATCCTGGTAGGTATTTTTAGTGCAGGATCCAGGGGTTTTGGCTTTTTCTTAGGTTTAGATGGGGGACTCTGAGTTCTTTGTTATCCAGAGCACTGTCTGTACAGTTGCCATACATTAAAGGAGCTGGAATAAAATCGGTGCAATATCCAGTTTCACCCAAATGAGGTTGTTGAGCAGGATCCAGAAGATCTGTATCCACAGAAGGCAAACACAGTATTTGAACAGAAACAAAGCCTGCGATTTATTTCATTATTTACCAAGTGCTGCCATGGTGCTCAGTACTATATAAACATTCCCTGCCCCGGGTTATTAATACTACCAGGCACAGGCAGGTTCAAGAATCAAAACACCTTATATTAAATATTCCCAGAACGAAAGCTGTAAGGACAAGTTAAAAGGACAAAGTTATCCGTAGAGGAATCCTGTTAATGAAGTTTCAGACTTCAAAAATAGCTACATGTTCCAATAAGAAGAAGTTCACATTTGAGGACCTAACTCTCCACCCATCCATATAACAACCCCGCACGGACTATTGCTGTAACACATTTCTGCCCCGCTCAGTGTGTGAGGGATGCCAGCATGGCCTTTTTGTTGTATCATAAGGAACATCCACCCCCCCTAACAAATATGGAGAACTAGTAGGAGATCAGATTTTGGGGGTTACACTACATAGTGATCCCATATTTAGGGAGAACAAGAAGGTTTTGGTCTTTAGACTGCATAGCTCTGGAAATGCTGGGGAGTCACTGCAGGGTCCCCAGCATATGTTGTCAGTGGGTGAACAGTAAAAGGGAAAATGTTCAGGAAGAATGAAAGGTCACATCTTTACCTCTTACAGAAGGACTAAAAGATGCAAGCTATTTGGAGGCACCTGGCAGAAGAAAAAAAAGGAGTGTTTTACTTAGATATGACTTAAGAACATTATAAATTCTTGAGAAAGGCTGGGAAAATTGTACTTAAATGCATCAGGTTGAAATGATCCCAAAGGTATACAATTGCTTGATGAAAACATCAATCATTTTTAAAAAAATTGTGTATGCATGCTTTAGGTCAGTGAAGATTACATCTTGTGTAAGGCCACTTAAAAGACAGAGCTCTCACAAGAATTACAAATTATTCTGGGCCCATGAAAATCATCCTGGTTTTAATTACAACATTAAAGACAAATCCACAGAGTTGTAAGTTCTGCTGGCAAGCAATCATTATAAATCTGGACAAGGGATCACATAGAAATTGTAAATAAGGGCTGTGAGAGATTTCAGTACTAGCTATTTTCGTCTTTAGAAATGTTTTTCATTTCAAAAAGTCATCAGCACTTGTGCTCAGCCAAAACTTGCTCATAAGACTAACCGGGATTTCTGAACATAAACTGTCCTTAAAAGGATACTGTCAACTCCCAACTAGTCAGTTTTGAGAAGAATTTTAAAGATCTTTCAGTACATGAATCCCTGGGGTGATGCCTGTCCTTTTGTCACAGTACTTCACCTTTTTTCCTCAGTGCTTTATCTTGCCCTTTTGCAGCATCAAAGGCACCACACAAGCTCAGGGAACCAGAAAATAGGGAGGTGAAACTGAGAGCCTGGAAAGCATTGTCAAATGCTGAAAACAAGCCAGGGGAGCTGAACAAAGAACTGAAAAGGTATATCTCCTTTTATTAACTTTCAGTTCCAGGAATTGTTTGGAAAAGAGAGAAAAATGTCAGGTAACGATGCTCCTGCAATTTAGAGTTTAATTACAGCCAATACTGCAATAAAGAGAGGAAAGATGGACAAAATGAAAATTCTCTTCTGATATTAAGATGACCTTAAAAAATACTTTTAAAAAGGCAAAAATTCAGACAAAGCAAGAGTTCAGCATGTTGTGGAACAGACATACAATATAGTTCCTATATCCTGGCACTTTAAACCAGAAGTTTGTTACAAATATCATGATCCAATGCCATGAGTTGTTGGAGGTGATAGTTACACTGACTTCAGGGGGTACTGAGGGCAAACTGGGAGAGGAGTCCCTCAGATCATCAGACAAGAGTTGTACACGTCTGTAACGCGTTTTATTATATTACATTTGTGTCAGCAGCCCTATCCTCCCAGTGGGATTTGTGCAGCTGGGTCCTTCATCTTGCAGGGACCCTCAATGATAGCAAAAAATATCTTTCAGTAAAGCTGTCAGGATTCAAACACTGCTGCCCCTCTGAAACGAACCTGAATCCTACTGGGACCTTTGTTTGGCCTTTCCTTACCTTCTGCATTTGCTTGAGAAGAGCTGCAAGGACAGCCCCAAGAAACAGCCCCAGCAAGCCTTGCCCAGTCCGACACCAGCTTTATTCCAGATGAAGAGGTTTGGAGCTGGTGATGCAGATCAGCCAAGCAAGATGAATCCCATGCATAAACAGCAGCTTGCATGTGAGCCTGTCATTACAGGCTCTTCCCATATAACTTCAGCTGTCTAACATGGAATGACGAGTAGGCAAAAGCACCTTTGGAGGTGCCATGTCTCCTGTTGACTCAGCAGGATGACTAAACTCCTCACTGGTGCCTACAGTCAGGCTGGCCATGTTCCCCCTCCCACTGTGCCAATCCCTCCCTAGGCAGTTTTCCACATACAGCAGGCAACTCACATGCTACATATACATCACTCGTGGTGTCTGCTGATATCTCAGAGACAATTATAAAATAGTCACTTGGAAATGGCAGAGTTTCTTAAAGAGGCAGCCAAAGTTAACCCTTCTCCTTTGCTTTCTTCTTTCCATTTGTCTTCTCAGCCACTCTCATTGTTGTCCAGCATTTGGCACCGCTGTAAAAGTTGTTATGCCAGAGTGTTTCAAAAATAAGATAACCTTCTGCTCTGTTTTATAGTGGGTCCATTCATGAAGACCAGAACTTTCTATCCTGCAACGTCAGAGTTAATATCCCTGAGATATTCTACTATTCCACAGCTGTAAAAAAGAAGCCAAAGCAAACCTAAAAGAATTTAGCATGGAAAACATATTGCAGCTTTAGTGACACACTGGGCTTTTGTTTAGGTTTCTTTATTATGACGAGTCATAGTATGTAAACTTCTCATACAGTGACCAAGTCATGTGTCTGCTTTATTTTAGCTTTGGAAACAGCAGCAATGCCTTTGAGAAAGGACCTGAGAAGTCCTGAAAGCCAAGGTACCCTCATAAGCACTGTGCTGCTTTTTCACCCTTTGGCTAGAAAACAGAGGTGTAGATTCTCCAGACCAGCCCTTTCCACATTAGGCCTTCCTTTTAAGACCCTGGCATTGGGAATGCTGTTAGCAAAAAAAGGATGTCTTGTTCTGTGTCTGTCTGGCCTGCCTTGAGCAGAAGTTAGCCATGCACAGGTGAAACCAGCAGAGCTCTGTTAGTGCTGGTAGTTCCACTGCTACTTTTATTACTGGAGCTGCTCCAATCAGAAACCCCTTCAGCAGGGTTAGGGTGAATGGAGTTTGAAAACAGCTCCCCATCCCTCTCCTCACCTTTCAGCCGGGTCCTACAGAAGACTTAAACTAAGCAGAGAGATTTCCACTGCTCTCATTCCCCAGGTGAGTGTCCTACAGTGCACCTCTGCAGTCCTGTTCATGGAGAGGAGGGGTGGAAAGGGAGATGGGAGATTCCCCTGGTTCAGTAAGTGCAATGCCCATCCTTGCAGGTATAAAAGGGCAGCAGTGCAGTCATCTATATAAAGAATGTTCTTCAGAGGGGTCATGTATAAACTGCCTGATGGCAAGGGTATCAAATGAAGGTCGAGCATCAGAGACCTTTAGGCTATTACGAAATATGACTCATGGATTAGTTAACTGCCTGTCAGATTTTCCATTATGAAACTTTAACCACAGCCCATATCTGCACAGCACCAACACCTGTAGAAGTACAAACAAACAAGTGGTTATGTATGCATTTGCACTGAAGTGGGTCAGGAGATGTGCTATGGTATCAAGAGAAGCTTTTTCCTTAGTTACAAACTATTAACTAAGGAATAAAAATGAGAGGAGGGGGAGAAGATGCTATGAGAGTAAAAAAATCTCTTTTGAAGTACTTATTTGCCAAAGATTCTGCAAGATAAATCTTTACAGTTTAACTATATCAGATGAATCAACCTAAAAGTTCCCCTCAACAAAATACCATTATTTTAGCCATGATGAACATCACTGCTTCCTAATCCAAGCATTTGCTTTTCCAATTTCCCTTGATGGCATGAGCAGATGTGAAAAAGCAACTATTCCTGCTCTGGAAAATGATTATTTAGATACTAAACTAAGAAAGAAGGATTTAAAAAAAATTATTTCCGAAAATCAGTAAGATGTAGCCATTTAGTGGAAGACCCTCATATGTCTCTCATCAGCCATGACACCTGGCTGCTTTGAGGTGGCTGTAAATTCAAAAAGGCAGAAGATGTGCTCTGAAGGTTTCCCACAGGAAGTGGGGCTTTTGACCCCTGTGTCACCACTTTGATGGACTCCACAGGTGAGATTCAGCTCACCTAATTTTAGATGTCTACAGTGTCTATCTCTACATCTGAGCCTGTTGCCCCACAGGCAATTTAAAGGTATGTCTTATCTGATCTATTTTAAATACCTACTTTGGGATGAGATGATTCATGACCTCCGAGTGCCTTTTTCTCCGCTGCAGCTGAAAGAGGGGCCTGAGATGACTTGGCTGGAGATCCTTCCATGTGTCCATCTACAGCTGATTAGATGAACCTGCCTGAATGCTCTGCCCCCACAAGGCTGGTAATTCATATGAAATGAGCTGGTTAACACTGCTCCTTGCTATTGCAATGTTTTGTCCATATCACAAAAACACCACCACATCTGGCACAAATGAATCCTCAGAGGCTGCCTAGAGGTTACTGATTAAGGAGGAAACCTGAACCACTTAGATATATTTCATCACCACATTGTCTTCTTGTCTCTAGAGATGTTCCAGATCACAAGTTAGGTATGGAGTTCTCACTCCTCCTACCACTGTGGTGTCTAATCTGTGAAGACAGTAGTCTCCATTTCCATGCCTTGTCAGTCCAGCTCATTTCAGGAACACTATATTCATTTAAATGTTAAACTGCTGCTCTACGAGAAGTTCAGAAGATGTAAACTGTAAGGCACAATGAAAAACAATTCAGTCTCAAGAAGTGAAGTCTGAGGAGGGGCAGAATAGCAGCACACAAATATATAAAAAGCAGTTGCAAAGAGGAAGGAAATAAACTACTTTTCCTGTTTACTATGAACAGGCTAGAAGTGATGAGTACAGGGAGACTTAAGTTACTTCACAGTGAGGTGACACACAACAAGCCAAGTGCAGCCACTTCTTGGAGCTGAAAACCACCATCGTGCCATCTTTTAGACAAGGGGGAAGTCACCAGGAGCTGCTGTCTTAGAGAGAGGCAGCAGCAGCTCCTGCTTCCCTGCAGGCACTGAGCTGCCTGCCTCGGAAAGGGGTGGGAGGGTTTCAGCTCCACCGTGTCCGTGTCCGTGGGTGTCTGAAAGGAGCCGGGGGCCTTTAGCTCACTAAGCAGCTTTTCAGTCCCAGCATGAAGCAGGGGTTCCTGCCTCACAGCTGAGGAGCAGTGGGTGTGCTGACATGACAGCATCCTGGGGCCCTGCCCCTTAGGAGAAGACAACTATTGCCAGGGTTGGGAGCCCTACCCCAGTTTGGGCATGGAGTTGGTGTTCTGGACATCCAGTCCGATGAGCATCCATCCAGAGTGGATGGATATATTTAGTCTTAAGGCAGTGTGGTGGACTAGATGTCTCAAAACCCCTTTACCTTTAATGATTTAAGTGGAAAGGTTGCAATGTGCATGCTGAAGCCTGAGCTAAGCCTCTTACAATGGAGTGGGCCAGAGCTCCAGCTGTGTAACCTCCACTGCTGACCAAAGCCAGCAAGAGGGACAGGGTGGCCTTTGATGAACCCATCCAGAAAAAAAGACTATTTTCTACTGACATTAAATTTTTTATGGTTCTTTCTCTGCTGCCACCACAAGAGATATGACTGAAAGATTATGCAGCTAGGTGCTCCTATTTACTACTCCAACATGTATAAACAATGTAGAAAACATATAGGAGGGGAAGGGGAAGAAAGTGATTTCATTTAAAATAAAAACTGAAACAAAACAGGTTTCACTCAGCCACATTCAGTCTCACACAAGTGCAGCCACCAGGCATCAGGTCATCATGTTCAAGCCATCTATCCAAAATCCAGGCAATATGAAGACCATGCCCAGGTAATGGGTCCAGGATCTGTGTGATGCCATAGAGAACACAAGGGATGCCATCTATTAAGCCCTTTTCATGTCTCCTGGGCTATTCTTGGATTCGTGACTATGCACAGGGTTTGGACATCTTTTTGTATCTTTTTTGAATTTTTGCAACAGCATCTGCATCCTGTCCCAACTCTGACAATCATGAGGGCTAATCACTTTGTCCCCAGTTCTGAGTGTCTTGAGGGATAACAGGGAGATGCCCTGTGGTCTTGGTGACCTGCTAACTCAGGCCATTCAGAGAGCACTTTCCCCTCTGAGTGCTCCAGCTGGTGCCTCCATATCCAGACCTTCCCTCTCCTCTGCTCACAACTCTACAAGGTTTTGTACTTTGAGTTTCTTTACCTCTTCCATTCTCTTGCTGGAGACCCCTCACTTGCCAAGGGACAGACCTAATCAACACTCAGTGGCAACAGTGAGGGAATGAAAGGATGGGCCTTCCTCCCCTTTTTTCTTGAAGAGCAGAATTGGGTTTGGTTAATGATTTAGGTCTTTTAGTTCCTGGCAGGGCACAGCAAAGATTGCTGGCAGCAAGGGTAGCAGATCCCTTAGGGCTGGGGACTGGGGACTGCAGGGGAATTCCCAGGGCATCAGAGCAGGGTCTGGCAGCCCAGGCCATTCCCATTCCCCATCCAGGTGCAGCTGGGGGCAGCCTCAGGCACCGGGCACCTCCCCAGCTCGGGGACAGCCATGGCTGGGACAGGTCATGGGCCCATGGCCAGGCAGGGCAGGGCTGTGGGGAGCTGGAGACCAGCACTGCTGTGGAGCTGGGGGTGTCCTCGGGACTCTGACAATCCCACAGGCCCTTCTGAGCTGCCATCACACTCTCTGGTCAGTGACCCTCTAGAGGATTTTCAAAGAAGACTCTAATGCTACATTTATGTTACATAACATAAAAGTTACATTTGGTATTTGGAAATAGTAATTAGAAGAGGTTTACAGAAACCAAAATGAGAAACATTAGTGCCTTCTTCAAAGTATAATACTAATGCTGATTAATATAGGAGCCATCTTGACTAGGTGCCTGTTTTGATTTAGGCAATTACTAGCTTACCAGTTCAAACCAGTTAACAATGAGAATTCACAGAATCCAAGATTTACTGATGTGCCTCTTCCCTTTCTTCTTGCTGCTATAAGTCTCTCTTCTTTTGTCTTCACCTTCTGTTCCTTTGAGCTTGTCTACAAGAGAAAGTCACACTCATAAAATTACAGTCTGCTTGTAAACCAACATTTAACTCCAGGCATTCATTCAAAGAGGGGCAGTAGATGGATGCTCATGACTTTTTCCTACTGAATACCGTCATACTACAATTTACTTGGCAAAGGACTCAATTTTTAATACCTGTAGGAACAGAGTGGGAGCCAGGCCCCTCTCCTGCCCTGTGGACTGGGATGTCCTGGCAGGAAAAAGGCTGCAGTGGGCATCATCTGCTTCACAGCTCGTGTCAGAACACAGTGACAGCAGCGGCTGCTGCTTTGGTGGGACCAGCTACCTCTGCCCAGTGGATTGAGACTCCTGCTGAGGTCAAGACCATGCCCCCAGCTTTTCACTCCCATTTGGAGGACACAATGGGCAGAAGAAGCTGCTGGGCTCTCTTTGTTCTGGTGTAGGAAAATTTATTGCTTTGCAAGTTCTTCCTGTTCCTAATTGACCTGATCTAACCTGAAATAAGCCATTTGTATTCCTGCAAAGAAATACTAGGGAGTCCACATGGCCTTTTGCCCAGGTTTAACATAATTTCTTTAAAGCAAACTGCAAATTAATAGTAGTGCAACTTTCCTGTGCAGGCAAGCCCTCAGTCTAATTGGAACATGGAAAACAGCATTTGTGAAGACAAAGCAGTGCATAAACTTGGGGATTGAGAGAGGAAGGCAAGGTAATTTGGAGTCCAGTGGGGACAATGGAGAGATCCGAATGCAGAGAGATAAAAGTGATTAAGGTTTTTAAAATCCAAGCTAGCAAGGAATCTAGGGATATGAAAAATAGAGCCCAACTCAGAAATTTTCAATGTTCATAGAACTGCCATATTCTTTCCATTCATTCTTCCAGTCGGGACAACAACCCTTGTCATTTTAGTCAAAAAATACCCTCCCTTCCACCCTCTACAACTCTCTACAACTCTGAGCCACAGAAAAAGTCCAGCATGGTTCTGACAGTGCACAAGCTGGAGCATTCAGTTAGTGCTGCCTCTCAGTAACAATATTAATACTTGAAAATCTCTCTCACTTAATAAGGAGCAACACTGGGCATTCCCCAGATAGCTGAGGCCATCCACTCAACCTGAGCACTCCTGGCAGCTGCACCATGTTGCACAACCACCATCTGCAAAGGTCAAAGCTTGCCAGGTGCTCACCCCTGGCAGCAGAAGTCAAACCCCTGCACACAGGAGGGGAGAGAGCTAGTAAGGCCCTTCCTTGAAAACCCGGGATGCATCTACTCCATCTCTCACATGTGGCCAGGGAAAATCCTCCACAGCCAAGAGAGGTGCACAGCAGACAGAGGGACTTTTTGGCAAAGCAGGGATATTTAGCTGGGACATGGGGTGGAGGCTGGGAGTGAGGGTCTGGATATCCCATCAGGCTCTGGAGGAGTGACTTCTTGGGGGCTCAGGGAGGAGGGAGGGGGAGGAAGCCTCTCCTGCTGCAGTTCTACACTCCTCTGGACCCAGGCAAGCAAGGCAGCCCCAGCAGGCAGGCAGGCCAGTCCTTTTTTTGGGCTAAGCATGTAACACAGCAGGCTCACAGCAAGCAGCATGGATGTATCTTTGCTGTTCTGCTCACTCTTACCTCAAAAGGGGACCATCTTCATCTTATCTCCCATTCCTTTGCCTCTATTCTGCTGCCATTTCAGTGATAGCCTTGGGTGGCAGTCCTGTGCCCTGACTCCAGCTCAAGAAGTATCTCCTGTGTGAAAGTTACGGACTCATTCTTCCTCTGTCATGTAACAAGAAGAAATAAGGACAAGACTGTGCTTCCTCAGTTCCCACAGAAACCTGTGACTACTTGATCTTGTCACTAAACCATTACAGAAAATAAAAATAGGACTTCATTTAAAAAAAAGAGAGAAAGAGAAGCTGCTTCAGATAAGGATTATTATATGTTTGAAATGGGCAAATTCTCTCTGCATATCCCCGTTCTAGAGTCATAGCTTATAAAACTTTCTGTCTCTCCTTTCTCACAGTCTCTGCTGTCTGTAAACAGTCTTTAGTGGTTTTTCAGGACAAGATGTGAATGTCTTTGAAGCTTTAGAACACGCTCCAGGCACCTTTTCAGAGATTCATCACGAATCTGCTCTTCATCAAGCCCTCTCCAATCAATTGTGTACATTCTATCTACCAGTCTGTGAGTGTGGAGAGAAAAGGGAAGGAGAGCCAGCAATGCTTGGGTGGCAATACACTAGCCAAAGAACAGAGTAGCTCTTAATCAGATTGCCTTTTAATTCTTCAGGTGAGTTAAAGGCATTATGTCCTCTCTGAGACTTAGGATAGATGTATACTCAGCAAAGGCAATGACAGAAAATAGTGTTGCAGCATAGTGGAAAATTCTGTAAATATTCTATCAATGCTGTCCAGGCACAGTTTAATAATAATGTTTTTATTAGTAGCAACTTCCTTTATTACTTAGATTTTATATCAAAACAGAGTCAGAAGGACAAAAACAAATAAAAAAACCCTGTGCACATTTTGGCTAAGATACCTGATGTAATTCTACAGGCAACAGAAAATTCTGCCCAGATTTTCCTGAGATTCCCCCCGAGTTCCATGGCTTGTGTAATGGGCACCCAGTGCACTCCTTTCCCAAGAAAATGTGGGTGCACATCCTGTGCTCTCATTCTGTTCTGCCCCTGCCTACCCAGAGAAGGAGGCTGTGGCTCCACACAGGCTCCTTCAGCAGCAGCTCCAGGCTCCTGTTGTCCCTGCCTGGGGCTGGTTACCCCTCTCATGTTGGACTGGCAGAGGCACTTGTGATGCCTCCCTGCCAGACTGATCCAGTTGAAAAATAGCACCCTCTCCACACCAGTTTATTTGAGTCTGAAATGAGCTGGGCATGCAGAGTGAGATGGGGACTACATCAGCTGGCAATGCAAGTGTGAGAAATCCTTGGCTAACACTGAGTTAGGGCACATGTATGGTAGGAAATATTCACTAAATTGACAAAATTGATTGACCACAACCCAATATCCCACACACATTTACCAGGGCAGAGAGCTGATGTAGGCAGGGTCTCTTTCTATGCCTACAAACAGAGTTATTTTAAATTCAGATCAGTTCCTTCATTGACTGCACGGACTGGCATCACTAATAGCTGTACTGGGACAAAAGAGGGGACACCTGGGGGACAGAAACAAATGGCAAGTGCTGGGAACTGCCTACACCAGTCCTGATGCCAACAGAAATGTCTGAACAGAGACAGCTTTTCAAATGTGAGGAACCTGGTAAAGCTGTCCAATGCAACAAGCCTAGTTTTGTTTTGAAGTTAGAGGAAAGGTGCCAGCTTTAACAATGCTTTTCCATTTTATTCTGCTGCATAGTTTTTTACATAGATTATTTTAAAACTTACCCAAAGAGTCCAAAGAGTTTTGTAGCCACTGCTGTAGGGAAATGCAGACTTTTTAGTGAAGGCTTCACCAGCAGTACCATCAATGGTTGCATGTGCTTCTTCTTTTTATGTTATTCCTCCAAATCAGTAAAATTTTGCCTTTTGACTCCTAAAACTGTCCACAGAACTTTGGGAACTGATCAGATGGAGCATGTAAAAATTATGCTGTTAAAGACAGATTTCTGATGTTACAGAGAGATATACGCTGTTGACTAAAGACTCTTTCCAAGTCCCTCTGCTAACCTGTGGCTGGACAACACTGAAGTTACATTTTTATTGCCCTGCTTACAATATGAAAGACTCACACAAATATTGTATCGTACTCATAAGCAGCTCTGTAGAACAAGAAACAAGTTTTCAGTACTGCAACCTGAGAATTACATTCATGGTAGGATTTATTTTGTATCACACTCTGGATTTCAGGGCCTGAGTTGCTTTATGATTAGTAAAATATCTCCTTTCCTTAGAAGTGAGGCCATAGTTCTGTAAGATGAGAAATCTGCTTGCTAAGATGGTTAGTACCATATGACCTGTTGATAGTTTCAAAACAGATAAGGAAGCTCATGTACACAAGGTCAGTATCTATCAGTGTTGGATAAAAATATTCTAAAAGGCAGATACAACTTCATAAACCGTGTTGACTTCACAGCTCACAAGGGTTTGGTGGCAGCTGGTGACACTGTTTTCCTAATGCAACCTCCTCCACACCCAGAAAGCTGTATTTCTGGCTATTTGGGGGTTAACAGTGTAGCCTTTCAGTACTACTACCAGAGGAGGCTCTGCAGGTGAAGGAACAGCAAATTTGGGAATCCTGCTAGGATTTGAGTGTCCAAGCACCTGGCAGTGTCAGGTTTTAAGCAGTTTTGGTCGAACCCATCAATAAAAACTTGCTGAGTTTAACAGTAAGCAGGGTTTGTGAGGACTCCAGTGTTGGTTTAATGCTTGACTCAGGTACTCAGGAGCTGCTCAGCTTCCTCCAGGGAATTGTGTCTGACTCAGCTGTGGAAGAATAAAAGTGAAACAGAGAACTAGGTCCTGCCTAGTGCAGATGGCAACTTAATAACAGAGGGAAAACTGATTTCCCCAAGAACTGACTTTCCTTATTGCAGGATCAGGGTTTAAATTGCTATGATACTTCTAAAACTTGCACAGCAAAGAATTAATTAATGTCATTTTCTAGTGCATATGAATAATCTCAAACAATGCCCTTGTTTATAAAAGCACTGAAGACACTGCAGGGATGTAAACATTGCAGAATTGTTCAGAAATTAGAATTGTCTCCAAAGCAGTAAGAAGAAAAGGAATTAAAAGATTTATTTGACACTTGCTTTCAGAAAAACCCCACAAAATTTGGGCCTCCATCCAGTAATAGCTTTTTAAAAGAATACAGAAACTTTTTCTTTTTTCCTTTTAACTGTCAGGCAGCCTCAGTGAAGACACCTGCAAGGTTTTAAATTATATAAATAGGTGCACATGGGGAAGAAATACAAATATAAATCTTTAAATCTGGAGTTGTAGCTGGATGAAGGAGCATTGTGGAAGAGTGAAGGAGAGAACTGAGAAATGTTTTGTTTAAGGCCAGACCCTGTCCTGTACAGAACTGACAGGTTTGTCTGTGAGAAGGTGTTTTGCTCATTTAAGGATTTGTTTGTAGATGTTTAAACCTTGCAGGGCTTAATTTCTGGAATGGGAGGACTTTGGTTCTGGCGCTCCAACTTTAAGGGCAGGAAAACCTAAGCAGAGATTAACTATATGTGTGAGTACTGTGGAAAAGTTTTGTCTTTCTTTTGAATCCCACAGTGAATCCAGCCATCCTTCTGGAGTTTAAATCTTCCCTATGCTCTCTTGTTGGAGGAGGGAAATGGAGGAATAATTGCTGTGTGTGGATCAAGGACAACCAAACTCATGTCCTTTTCCTTGGATACGTCAGTATGTCCTGACCCCCAGAGCATGTTTGTCGGGACTTTTACTGACCCAAATTCCAGGAAGTGGCTCCAGTGTTTTCTGTGTCAGCAGGCTGTGATGGAAGGGAAGGGGGTTATTTATATACTTTTCTTTTTAAAGACAGGCACTTTAATGCTTATTATTTGAGTGATGTTTACAGGCTAAGAGTCTTAATGAGTCCAAGGTGGGGCATTTTGGGGATGTAATGGGAGGGTGAAACTGTCACCACAGGGAAAATGGGACTGCCGGGGGGAACCTTTGGCATGTCCTTTGATTTGACAACTAAAGGTTTTAGGGGGAAAAAGATGCCGGATGTGTGCAACAACTCGTGTCGACCACCACCAGCAGCGTGTCGGGGTGAGCGGCTCGCAAGGATGTGCCCCGGGGCTCCGGGCAAAGGGGACTGTCTGAGCTGTGCAGACGTACAGGTTATGGTGTCCGCACCCGCGCTAAGGGCAAGTGGCGGAGCCCGGTGTGTTCTGGGGGGCAGCGACCCCTCCTCCCCTCACCCCCCCAGCACCGCCATTACGCGCTGCGCCACTGCCCGGGGGAGGGGAGCGACAAGATGGCGGCAGCACCTACCCACGTGACTCAAAGCCTGCTTCCTTCTAGAGCCGTCCGGGCCGCGCGCGCGCGCGGGAGCTCTCGCGAGAGCGGCGAACAAAAGGACAGCGCGGCGGAGCGAAAGGGGGGGGTCTCGTGATCTCGCGAGAACTCGCGGCCGCTCTCTCCACCACCCTGGAGAGAGGGGAGTGAGGAGGAAACCTCGCGGTATCTCCGGGAGCCACCGCGCGGGCCCCGGCGCCCCGAAGTCTCGCGACAGCTCCGGGAGCATCCCTTTCACTGTGCG